>NC_056441.1:74579072-74624072 GCF_018296145.1 Oncorhynchus tshawytscha
TGATCAGTAACACAGATCATATCTACTGGAGAGTGATCAGTAACACCAGTCATATCTACTGGAAATTGATCAGTAACACCAGTCATATCTACCGGAGAGTGATCAGTAATACCAGTCATATCTACTGGAGAGTGATCAGTAGCACCAGTCATATCTACTGGAGAGTGATCAGTAATACCAGTCATATCTACTGGAGAGTGATCAGTAACACCAGTCATATCTACTGGAGAGTAGTCAGTAATAACGGTCATACTTCATCTACTGGAGAGTGATCAGTAACACCAGTCGTATCTACTGGAGAGTGATCAGTGACACCAGTCATATCTACTGGAGAGTGATCAGTAATACCAGTCATATCTACTGGAGAGTGATCAGTAACACCAGTCGTATCTACTGGAGAGTGATAAGTGACACCAGTCATATCTACTGGAGAGTGATCAGTAATACCAGTAATACCAGTCATATCTACTGGAGAGTGATCAGTAACACCAGTCGTATCTACTGGAGAGTGATCAGTGACACCAGTCATATCCACTGGAGAGTGATCAGTAACACCAGTCATATCTACTGGAGAGTGATCAGTAATACCAGTCATACGGTATCTACTGGAGAGTGATCAGTAACACCAGTCATATCTACTGGAGAGTGATCAGTAACACCAGTCATATCTACTGGAGAGTGATCAGTAACACCAGTCATATCTACCGGATAGTGATCAGTAGCACCAGTCATATCTACTGGAGAGTGATCAGTAATACCAGTCATATCTACTGGAGAGTAGTCAGTCATACCGGTCATACTTAATCTACTGGAGAGTGATCAGTAACACCAGTCATATCTACTGGAAAGTGATCAGAAATACCGGTCATTCTTAATCTACTGGAGAGTGTTCAGAAACACCAGTCATATCTACTGGAGAGTGATCAGTAATACCGGTCATTCTTAATCTGCTGGAGAGTGATCAGTAATACCAGTCATACGGTATCTACTGGAGAGTGATCAGTAGCACCAGTCATATCTACTGGAGAGTGATCAGTAGCACCAGTCATATCTACTGGAGAGTGATCAGTAATACCAGTCATATCTACTGGATAGTGATCGGTAATACCAGCCATATCTACTGGAGAGTGATCAGTAATACCAGGCATATCTACTGGAGAGTGATCAGTAATACCAGTCATATCTACTGGAGAGTGATCAGTAATATCAGTAATATCTACTGAAGAGTGATCAGTAACACCAGTCATATCTACTGGATAGTGATCGGTAATACCAGTCATATCTACTGGATAGTGATCGGTAATACCAGTCATATCTACTGGAGAGTGATCAGTAACACCAGTCATATCTACTGGAGAGTGATCAGTAACACCAGTCATATCTACTGGAGAGTGATCAGTAACACCAGTCATATCTATAAAAGAGTGATGAATAATACAAGTCAAATTATATCTACTGGAGAGTGATCAGTAACACCAGTCATATCTACTGGAAAGTGATCAGTAACACCAGTCATATCTACTGGAGAGTGATCAGTAATACCGGTCATACTTAATCTACTGGAGAGTGATCAGTAACACCAGTCATATCTACTGGAGAGTGATCAGTAACACCAGTCATATCTACTGGAGAGTGATCAGTAACACCAGTCATATCTACTGGAGAGTGATCAGTAACACCAGTCATATCTACTGAAAATTGATCAGTAACACCAGTCATATCTACCGGAGAGTGATCAGTAACACCAGTCATATCTACTGGAGAGTGATCAGTAACACCAGTCATATCTACTGGAAAGTGATCAGTAACACCAGTCATATCTACCGGAGAGTGATCAGTAATACCAGTCATATCTACTGGAGAGTGGTCAGTAATACCAGTCATATCTACCGGAGAGTGGTCAGTAATACCAGTTATATCTACTGGAGAGTGATCAGTAACACCAGTCATATCTACTGGAGAGTGATCAGTAACACCAGTCATATCTACTGGAGAGTGATCAGTAACACCAGTCATATCTACTGGAAATTGATCAGTAACACCAGTCATATCTACTGGAAATTGATCAGTAACACCAGTCATATCTACCGGAGAGTGATCAGTAACACCAGTCATATCTACTGGAGAGTGATCAGTAACACTAGTCATATCTACTGGAAATTGATCAGTAACACCAGTCATATCTACCGGAGAGTGATCAGTAATACCAGTCATATCTACTGGAGAGTGATCAGTAGCACCAGTCATATCTACTGGAGAGTGATCAGTAATACCAGTCGTATCTACTGGAGAGTGATCAGTAACACCAGTCGTATCTACTGGAGAGTGATCAGTAACACCAGTCGTATCTACTGGAGAGTGATCAGTAACACCAGTCGTATCTACTGGAGAGTAGTCAGTAATACCGGTCATACTTCATCTACTGGAGAGTGATCAGTAACACCAGTCATATCTACTGGAGAGTGATCAGTAACACCAGTCATATCTACTGGAGAGTGATCAGTAACACCGGTCATTCTTAATCTGCTGGAGAGTGATCAGTAATACCAGTCATACGGTATCTACTGGAGAGTGATCAGTAGCACCAGTCATATCTACTGGAGAGTGATCAGTAGCACCAGTCATATCTACTGGAGAGTGATCAGTAATACCAGTCATATCTACTGGATAGTGATCGGTAATACCAGCCATATCTACTGGAGAGTGATCAGTAATACCAGGCATATCTACTGGAGAGTGATCAGTAATACCAGTCATATCTACTGGAGAGTGATCAGTAATATCAGTAATATCTACTGAAGAGTGATCAGTAACACCAGTCATATCTACTGGATAGTGATCGGTAATACCAGTCATATCTACTGGAGAGTGATCAGTAATACCAGTCATATCTACTGGAGAGTGATCAGTAATACCAGGCATATCTACTGGAGAGTGATCAGTAACCCCAGTCATATCTACTGGAGAGTGATCAGTAACACCAGTCATATCTACTGGAGAGTGATCAGTAACACCAGTCATATCTACTGGAGAGTGATCAGTAACACCAGTCATATCTATAAAAGAGTGATGAATAATACAAGTCAAATTATATCTACTGGAGAGTGATCAGTAACACCAGTCATATCTACTGGAAAGTGATCAGTAACACCAGTCATATCTACTGGAGAGTGATCAGTAATACCGGTCATACTTAATCTACTGGAGAGTGATCAGTAACACCAGTCATATCTACTGGAGAGTGATCAGTAACACCAGTCATATCTACTGGAGAGTGATCAGTAATACCAGTCATATCTACCGGAGAGTGGTCAGTAATACCAGTCATATCTACTGGAGAGTGATCAGTAACACCAGTCGTATCTACTGGAGAGCGATCAGTGACACCAGTCATATCTACTGGAGAGTGATCAGTAACACCAGTCATATCTACTGGAAAGTGATCAGTAACACCAGTCATATCTACCGGAGAGTGATCAGTAATACCAGTCATATCTACTGGAGAGTGATCAGTAATACCAGTCATATCTACCGGAGAGTGATCAGTAATACCAGTCATATCTACCGGAGAGTGATCAGTAACACCAGTCATATCTACTGGAGAGTGATCAGTAACACCAGTCATATCTACTGGAGAGTGATCAGTAACACCAGTCATATCTACTGGAAATTGATCAGTAACACCAGTCATATCTACTGGAAATTGATCAGTAACACCAGTCATATCTACCGGAGAGTGATCAGTAACACCAGTCATATCTACTGAAAATTGATCAGTAACACCAGTCATATCTACTGGAAATTGATCAGTAACACCAGTCATATCTACCGGAGAGTGATCAGTAATACCAGTCATATCTACTGGAGAGTGATCAGTAGCACCAGTCATATCTACTGGAGAGTGATCAGTAATACCAGTCATATCTACTGGAGAGTGATCAGTAACACCAGTCGTATCTACTGGAGAGTGATCAGTAACACCAGTCGTATCTACTGGAGAGTGATCAGTAACACCAGTCGTATCTACTGGAGAGTAGTCAGTAATACCGGTCATACTTCATCTACTGGAGAGTGATCAGTAACACCAGTCATATCTACTGGAGAGTGATCAGTAACACCAGTCATATCTACTGGAGAGTGATCAGTAACACCAGTCATATCTACTGGAGAGTGATCAGTAACACCAGTCATATCTACTGGAAATTGATCAGTAACACCAGTCATATCTACCGGAGAGTGATCAGTAACACCAGTCATATCTACTGGAGAGTGATCAGTAACACCAGTCATATCTACTGGAAATTGATCAGTAACACCAGTCATATCTACCGGAGAGTGATCAGTAATACCAGTCATATCTACTGGAGAGTGGTCAGTAATACCAGTCATATCTACCGGAGAGTGGTCAGTAATACCAGTTATATCTACTGGAGAGTGATCAGTAACACCAGTCATATCTACTGGAGAGTGATCAGTAACACCAGTCATATCTACTGGAGAGTGATCAGTAACACCAGTCATATCTACTGGAAAGTGATCAGTAACACCAGTCATATCTACTGGAAATTGATCAGTAACACCAGTCATATCTACCGGAGAGTGATCAGTAACACCAGTCATATCTACTGGAGAGTGATCAGTAACACCAGTCATATCTACTGGAAATTGATCAGTAACACCAGTCATATCTACCGGAGAGTGATCAGTAATACCAGTCATATCTACCGGAGAGTGATCAGTAATACCAGTCATATCTACTGGAGAGTGATCAGTAGCACCAGTCATATCTACTGGAGAGTGATCAGTAACACCAGTCGTATCTACTGGAGAGTGATCAGTAACACCAGTCGTATCTACTGGAGAGTGATCAGTAACACCAGTCGTATCTACTGGAGAGTAGTCAGTAATACCGGTCATACTTCATCTACTGGAGAGTGATCAGTAACACCAGTCGTATCTACTGGAGAGTGATCAGTGACACCAGTCATATCTACTGGAGAGTGATCAGTAACACCAGTCGTATCTACTGGAGAGTGATCAGTGACACCAGACATATCTACTGGAGAGTTATCAGTAACACCAGTCATATCTACTGGAGAGTGATCAGTAATACCAGTCATATCTACTGGAAATTGATCAGTAATACCAGTCATATCTACTGGAGAGTGATCAGTAGCACCAGTCATATCTACTGGAGAGTGATCAGTAGCACCAGTCATATCTACTGGAGAGTGATCAGTAATACCAGTCATATCTACTGGAGAGTTATCAGTAACACCAGTCATATCTACTGGAGAGTGATCAGTAATACCAGTCATACGGTATCTACTGGAGAGTGATCAGTAACACCAGACATATCTACTGGAACTTGATCAGTAACACCAGTCATATCTACCGGAGAGTGATCAGTAACACCAGTCATATCTACCGGAGAGTGATCAGTAATACCAGTCATATCTACTGGAAAGTGCTCAGTAGCACCAGTCATATCTACTGGAGAGTGATCAGTAATACCAGTCATATCTACTGGAGAGTGATCAGTAATACCAGTCATATCTACCGGAGAGTGATCAGTAATACCAGTCATATCTACTGGAGAGTGATCAGTAACACCAGTCATATCTACTGGAGAGTGATCAGTAATACCGGTCATACTTAATCTACTGGAGAGTGATCAGTAACACCAGTCATATCTACTGGAGAGTGATCAGTAATACCTGTAATACCTACTGGAGAGTGATCAGTAATACCTGTCATATCTACTGGAGAGTGATCAGTAGCACCAGTCATATCTACTGGAGAGTGATCAGTAACACCAGTCGTATCTACTGGAGAGTGATCAGTGACACCAGTCATATCTACTGGAGAGTGATCAGTAACACCAGTCATATCTACTGGAGAGTGATCAGTAACACCAGTCATATATACAGGAAATTGATCAGTAACACCAGTCATATCTACCGGAGAGTGATCAGTAACACAGATCATATCTACTGGAGAGTGATCAGTAACACCAGTCATATCTACTGGAAATTGATCAGTAACACCAGTCATATCTACCGGAGAGTGATCAGTAATACCAGTCATATCTACTGGAGAGTGATCAGTAGCACCAGTCATATCTACTGGAGAGTGATCAGTAATACCAGTCATATCTACTGGAGAGTGATCAGTAACACCAGTCGTATCTACTGGAGAGTGATAAGTGACACCAGTCATATCTACTGGAGAGTGATCAGTAACACCAGTCGTATCTACTGGAGAGTGATCAGTAACACCAGTCATATCTACTGGAGAGTGATCAGTAACACCAGTCATATCTACTGGAAATGATCAGTAACACCAGTCATATCTACTGGAAATGATCAGTAACACCAGTCATATCTACTGGAGAGTGATCAGTAACACCAGTCATATCTACTGAAGTGATCAGTAACACCAGTCATATCTACTGGAAATTGATCAGTAACACCAGTCATATCTACCGGAGAGTGATCAGTAACACCAGTCATATCTACTGGAGAGTGATCAGTAGCACCAGTCATATCTACTGGAGAGTGATCAGTAATACCAGTCATATCTACTGGAGAGTGATCAGTAACACCAGTCATATCTACTGGAGAGTGATCAGTAACACCAGTCGTATCTACTGGAGAGTGATCAGTAACACCAGTCATATCTACTGGAGAGTAGTCAGTAATACCGGTCATACTTCATCTACTGGAGAGTGATCAGTAACACCAGTCATATCTACTGGAGAGTGATCAGTGACACCAGTCATATCTACTGGAAGTGATCAGTAACACCAGTCGTATCTACTGGAGAGTGATCAGTGACACCAGACATATCTACTGGAGAGTTATCAGTAACACCAGTCATATCTACTGGAGAGTGATCAGTAATACCAGTCATATCTACTGGAAATTGATCAGTAACACCAGTCATATCTTCTGGAAATTGATCAGTAATACCAGTCATATCTACTGGAGAGTGATCAGTAGCACCAGTCATATCTACTGGAGAGTGATCAGTAATACCAGTCATATCTACTGGAGAGTTATCAGTAACACCAGTCATATCTACTGGAGAGTGATCAGTAATACCAGTCATATCTACTGGAGAGTGATCAGTAGCACCAGTCATATCTACTGGAGAGTGATCAGTAACACCAGACATATCTACTGGAACTGATCAGTAACACCAGTCATATCTACTGGAGAGTGATCAGTAACACCAGTCATATCTACCAGAGAGTGATCAGTAATACCAGTCATATCTACTGGAAAGTGATCAGTAGCACCAGTCATATCTACTGGAGAGTGATCAGTAATACCAGTCATATCTACTGGAGAGTGATCAGTAATACCAGTCATATCTTCTGGAGAGTGATCAGTAATACCAGTCATATCTACTGGAGAGTGATCAGTAACACCAGTCATATCTACTGGAGAGTGATCAGTAATACCAGTCATATCTACTGGAGAGTGATCAGTAACACCAGTCATATCTACTGGAGAGTGATCAGTAATACCTGTAATACCTACTGGAGAGTGATCAGTAATACCTGTCATATCTACTGGAGAGTGATCAGTAGCACCAGTCATATCTACTGGAAGTGATCAGTAACACCAGTCGTATCTACTGGAGAGTGATCAGTGACACCAGTCATATCTACTGGAGAGTGATCAGTAATACCAGTCATATCTACCGGAGAGTGGTCAGTAATACCAGTCATATCTACTGGAGAGTGATCAGTAACACCAGTCATATCTACTGGAGAGTGATCAGTGACACCAGTCATATCTACTGGAGAGTGATCAGTAACACCAGTCATATCTATAAAAGAGTGATGAATAATACACCAAATTATATCTACTGGAGAGTGATCAGTAACACCAGTCATATCTACTGGAGAGTGATCAGTAACACCAGTCATATCTACTGGAGAGTGATCAGTAATACCTGTAATACCTACTGGAGAGTGATCAGTAATACCTGTCATATCTACTGGAGAGTGATCAGTAGCACCAGTCATATCTACTGGAGAGTGATCAGTAACACCAGTCGTATCTACTGGAGAGTGATCAGTGACACCAGTCATATCTACTGGAGAGTGATCAGTAATACCAGTCATATCTACCGGAGAGTGGTCAGTAATACCAGTCATATCTACTGGAGAGTGATCAGTAACACCAGTCGTATCTACTGGAGAGCGATCAGTGACACCAGTCATATCTACTGGAGAGTGATCAGTAACACCAGTCATATCTATAAAAGAGTGATGAATAATACACGTCAAATTATATCTACTGGAGAGTGATCAGTAACACCAGTCATATCTACTGGAAAGTGATCAGTAACACCAGTCATATCTACCGGAGAGTGATCAGTAATACCAGTCATATCTACTGGAGAGTGATCAGTAATACCAGTCATATCTACCGGAGAGTGATCAGTAATACCAGTCATATCTACCGGAGAGTGATCAGTAATACCAGTCATATCTACCGGAGAGTGATCAGTAATACCAGTCATATCTACCGGAGAGTGATCAGTAATACCAGTCATACGGTATCTACTGGAGAGTGATCAGTAATATCAGTCATACTGTATCTACTGGAGAGGGAGAGAGAGAGTGTAATGTTCCTTCATGATGGAAGCCTGTCCTTGTGGCCTTTATGCAGAAAAAAGAGACTCATCAACAGACAGAGTAGCTACGGTCTGCTCCACAGCTCACTATTCACACACACACACGCACGCATATTTGCACAGACTAAACACGTATCCACAGACACAGACTAACTATGTAAACACACACAGCAAAACTCAAACTGACAAGACAAACTAAAAAAATCACAATTTATATTAGAAAGGAAGTCCAGCACCTCCAGTTTTAGAGATTAAAAACACCTCACATCAAAGGAGGATTGGAGCTGGAACTGGCAACCCCCTGCTAACCTCAGCATGCTTGTGTATGGTATGTACATATCCTGTAGTGGATAGTCCATCTCCAGACATCTGTCTAGTCATATCCTGTAGTGGACAGTCAATCCCCAGACATCTGTCTAGTCATATCCTGTAGTGGACAGTCAATCTCCAGACATCTGTCTAGTCATATCCTGTAGTGGATAGTCAATCCCCAGACATCTGTCTAGTCATATCCTGTAGTGGACAGTCAATCTCCAGACATCTGTCTAGTCATATCCTGTAGTGGACAGTCAATCCCCAGTCACACACTCTCCCCCAGACACAGGACACCCCCCACTGGGTCTTGTCCACAGTGTACATACTGGATTACACGATACTGTCGCCAAGCACGAGACTGGTAAACACACTGACTGGGACTCATATCTAACATGTGAGTGCTAGAGAAATTCTCTCTGGGTGTGAGGGACTAACTGAGAGAAACTGAGGGACTTAACGCTATTTACTAATGCTACTCTGTAAATATCTGATCAGAAAGTCATTATCCCTTATGACAGGTTTTCCCAAACTTGGTCCACGTTTAGATTTTTGCACTCGCACTACACAGCTGATTCAAAAAAACAACTCATCATCACTTTTTGATTATTTGAATCATGCACCCAAGGGGTACCCCAGGACCGAGTTTGGTAAACCCTGCTTTATGAGACTGTATGGCTAGAGGCGGAGGGGCCAGTCACTCTGAACTACTGTTACAGACCACTGGCACAATATAGGCTCCTGGATACACACCTGCACATGCAGGCACACACATACTTTTTCTGAAAGGAGTGCGGCTGCGGGGGTTGTACTGAAGACCATTTGGAAGAATTTGGGAGACAAGGCACACCTGTTAATTGAAATGCATACCTTATGAAGCTGGTTGAGAGAATGCCAAGAGTGTGCAAAGCTGTCATCAAGTTACAGGATGGCTACTTTGAAGAATATAAAATCTAAAATATATTTGACTTAACACTTTTTGGGTTACTACATGATTCAATATGTGCTATTTCATAGTATTGATGTCTTTACTATTATTTTACAATGTAGAAAATAGTAAAAATAAGGTTTGTCCAAACGATTGACTGGTACTGCATGTCGACGTTCAAAGGCACTTACCTTGTGTGGCATTTCAAAAATCTTTCCAACATGGTCGACGGTCCCTGCGACAGTGAATACTTTCTTAATGTTAAAAATTTACTCATGGTTATTAACTTTTATTGTGCGTGTCATATTTGTCAAACTTCAAATGGAAATCTGTCAAGCTAGCAATCTGGTTAACTGGCAAGTGCCAGCAGGGCTAAGGTTAGCTAAGCGCCTGGTAGGTGAACTGGCTCGAGCTAACGTCAGATAGTATGATTTGAAAATGCTGGTGGTGGGGAAGTAAAGTTAGGTAGCGTTGATGATTCATAATCAGTTTAAAGTAATTAATGAAAGCTGGACATTAAATGCAGGTAAGCTCTGGGAGCGAGCGTGACATGAAAGTGACTGAAGTCAGACAAGTGCGCACTGTCCCCTGAGGGTTCACGCGGTAAGTTCATTACTTTGCTTCGATAGATAACGGTAGCTATACATTTGAATGTTTTAACATTATTTGTGTGGTAGAATTTCTTTGGAGAATATATCCATTGTCAAGATCACTATCCCTATGCTAAATGTAAAACGCGCCAAACACGTAAGTTAGCTAACGTTAGTTAACTCAAAGTGTTGATGTATAACGTTACCTAGCTAGTTGCATGAACAAAGATTTCTGTGTCATATGTGATTCTTATTCTTATGTTCTTATTAGATATGCCATATTTCCTGGTTATGTGCAACTATGTTGGCTTGCTAGCAACGCTACTTGTCTAGCTTGCTAGCAACGCTACTTGTCTAGCTTGCTAGCAACGCTACTTGTCTAGCTTGCTAGCAACGCTACTTGTCTAGCTTGCTAGCAACGCTACTTGTCTAGCTTGCTAGCAACGCTACTTGTCTAGCTTGCTAGCAACGCTACTTGTCTAGCTTGCTAGCAACGCTACTTGTCTAGCTTGCTAGCAACGCTACTTGTCTAGCTTGCTAGCAACGCTACTTGTCTAGCTTGCTAGCAACGCTACTTGTCTAGCTTGCTAGCAACGCTACTTGTCTAGCTTGCTAGTGCAACATGACAGGTGCACAAAATAGCACATCCTAAGCTTGATTCAATGGCATGCTGCCTAATTACAATGCAGTACTTAGATTTCTGAATTAGTTATGTACTATTCAAATAACATATGGTTATTTTCTGACATTGATATTTTGCTTGGGTGTGAAACAAATCTAAAGTCATGAATATAATTTTCTGTAATTCTCTGAATGAATAGTAAAACTAGATTCCAACCCTAACGACAGATTTTTACCTTGTCAGCTCAGGGATTCGATCTAGCAACCTTTCGGTTATCGGCCAAACGCTCTAACCAGTAGGCTTCCTGCCGCCCAAAAGGTAAAGGTAAGCTTAGGTTGAAATGACCTGAGATGGACAACATAACATGTTTGTATCAGTTGGAGTCAGTGTGGGGCTGCCTCAGTTCTGACATAATTGCTCTGATTAATTTATTTTCTCTGCAGTCACTTTGTGTCATGGTATGTAGAACATCTTTGTTCCTACGGGCTATCATCTACAAAAGTTAGCCTGTCTGTCCAATTGCAATCTGAGCTCAACGACACTGTCACCTTTTCTGCATACAACATTGATGGCCAGCTGCTGTTGACCCCCCAATGGGTTAATACGAGTGAGACAGAGTTGAATGTTTTATGATAAGTCATTATTTGTCTAATGAAGCCATTATGCACCTAGTGTTACCATGTGTATTGTTTTGATATTCCAAGTGCAACCTCTCAATGTTGTTCTTCCTCAGCAATGGCAGCTGCAGCTCCACAAACCATGATACTTTGCATTGTTGATGCTGACCATACAAGGAAGATAAACCTCAGCTCCAGTCCAGCATCTGTTGATGACTAGATAAACAATTTGAATGCCAAGTTTGCAGTATGAAGACCCTAACTTTGATGGACAACTTACCTGCTTGATGGACATTGAGAAGTTGCCAAATAAGGCAACACTGCACCTTTTAGTGCATCACATTGGCTGCATCACATCTGGCTGTGATTGGGAGTCCCATAGGTGAGTCCACAATTTGCCCAGCGTCATACAGGTTTGGCCGGGGTAGGCCGTCATTGTAAATAAGAATTTGTTCTTAACTGACTTGTCTAGTTAAATAAAGGTTACATTTAAAAAAGTGGAAGGAGGAAATACAAGTTCTACAGCTGACACATAAATACTTTCAGATGTGTCTTCCCCAGAGCGCCTCAGTAGATGGCCGCCAGACGGTTTTCCCATGCCTACTTTTGCATTAGAGGTAGAGTTGAAGCTTAGAGAAGGAAGTGCTGCCTTTGAAAGGAATGGAAATTACTTCAGTTATCTAGAGACCAAAAACATGATATCTTAGAGAAAGTTGCTTCTACTGTGTACAGTTTCTAGACTTACCCAATTGACCGAGAGATAGGAAAGGCAGCTGAAGCTCTTGTAACGAAACACCCCTGTCTGAAAGAGGCAGGATCTGACACTGGGTGGAATGGATGGAAGAACGGCATCAAATTTAAGATGGGTAACTACAGAACCAAGTTGAGGAGAGCAGGATGTCAGGAGGTTTCCGTAAAACGCAGGAAAAAGAAGCAGAATCAATCCAGAGAATGAACCTTCGCACTCAAACATAAAGAGACCGGGCAGAATGTACTTTTCTGCCAAATTTTCCCCTTGGAGAGGACTCGGAAAGTCTTGAAATGCTGAGGCAGGAAATGGTCCAAGAAGTTCAGAAGAGGGAAAGGAACTTACCCCTGATCGATAGGAAGATGCAGACCACATTTGCCCTGCGGCACCAGGATATAGTCATCGACACGTCACCTGTAAAGGAGATCCTTGATCTCTGGCCTGTTCTGCGCATGGAGTCACAGGTAAACTTGCAATGCTGTTTATACACACATTTGATCTGCTTTAATATATTAGTTATATTGAATTAAATTGTAATACTGTGTTCCAAACTTGTGATAACTTTGTAATACTGTCCTTTGTTGTCTGTCATTTCCAGATGTATGCAGAGCGCCAGTGAATTTTCAAACCAGAACCTGCCAAACATTTTATATGCTGAGAGTGACGACACACCACTCGTTTGATGACCTTGTATAGACAAAGGGCATCAAAGACTGGAAGGACTGCTGACGCTTTGGTTGACATTCTGAGGTGTCATGATCTACAGGTAATACAAGGGACTCTGATCATTATTGCACTGGAATCAGATCTTGGTCGAATGCAAATATCAACTACTTATTAAACCTTGAGGGGAGAATTCCCAGACACAGATTAAGCCTAGTCCTGGACTAAAATCATTCTCTAAGGAGATTATCCATTGTTTTTTAGTTCAGGACTAGGCTTAGTAAGTATCTAAAAGGTACCGGAGAGTTTGCCCTTTTGGGACCATTCCATTGGTTCCATTGTACCAGGTTCCTTATTAAACCAAGCTCAGCACATGTCACAAGTGATTTAAGGCTAAATATTTAATTCTCTGTTACCAGGTAAGATTAGTAAGCCTATGTCATAAAATGTACATTTATGTATCCCTTTAGGAAGTACATCATGCCCACACAAGGCGTACAACTGTTAACCGTGCTCTTCCTGTGTTGCTGCGTGAGGAAGTCTCCGGATTTTTCAAAACATGCAAGGTAGGTTTCCTGTCATTCTGGTTATTTTTAATTATTGTGCCCATTCTCAATCAACCCACTTTAGCTCCTGAAGGAATCTGAGAGGATTAGATGAATCTATGATCTAACTAGCCAACCATAGGTCAGCGAAGATATTTTGCTATATAACATGTCTGTCTAGTATTCTCATCTGAAGTGCGTTGTGTATTTCAGGTGGACGATTCAGACGAGCCAGAGTTTGGTGACTCACCGGTAGCCCTGCTGACAATCGTAAAATCCAGTCCACTGCAATCCAGTTGAGCTCTCTGTTGTCGAAGGAGAGTGACGTTGTGGTGATTGACCTCCCTGGACTGCCGGATGCTTTCCTAGTAATGTTTGGTCTGACATATGCTCTACATCTCAGTTATCCGAAAGAACTGTCCAACACCTTCGAGATCATTCAGATAATCCTGCTAGGTTTAGAAGAAAACTGAAGCCAAGGCTACAGGCTCTGAAGAATGATTTGATGATACATGTGTAAGTAAGCATTGACCAAATGACTACCACAAGCTGGTAACACTTTGTTTTTATTCCAACATAACTAAATGTGGCTTAATGTTTTGAGTCTTTTTTTGTATGACATTGTGTTTGATTCTTTAAGAAATGTTATGCTGAGCTGCTAGAATACAGTACAAAAGATTGTCAGAATATTTAGTTTGAAGTCAGAACAGAAAATCTTACAGGCCACCTACCACAAGTACTTTACATGAGCATTTCCCTGAACTATGCAGGTGGAATTTGCATTGAATTCTATTGTTGTGACTTTACTTACACTCCAGTCTTCACCTGGACATTTATATTTATTTTTGTTTCCATAGTATTTGGTTTTAAGGTTAATATACATAGTTTTTTTATAATCTGTTTTATCCGCTAAGGCTGACATCTTTGAGAAATGATCCCATGATAATGCTAGAACAGTATGTTTTAGACTTTGAGCAAGCTGGACACACAACGGTGTATGTTCCAATACTTTAGATTCAAGAACTGTTTCATAACACTGATATTCTAAGCAAAATCTCAGAACCAAAACCTGAGCCAAGTCACTACACGTCCGTAAAGAGTTTGGCCTGAGAACAAAAGCCAGCCATGACTTAATATAAAAAATGTTGTGCGAAGTGATGCTATTTCCACCCCATCACATGTTTTTGATGATCTTTTGGAAGCTATTGTGCCTATTGAGCTGTCTCAATTGATATTGGAATTTCAGTTTCTTTAAATAATACATTGTTTTATAATCCCAAAATTACCTCAATTATTATTTGTTGACATTGTTGAATTTATTTTATAGTTTAAGAAAGGAACCACAAAAGACACTTGCTCTTACCCCCTAATCATCATTACAGTAGCACCTCCACCGGGGTTGGGGTCAATTCCGTTGCAATTCAGGAAGTAAACTGAAATTCCAGTTCTAATTTCATCTCATAGGAGACAATGATAAAAATGTATCTTGATATTGAAATGAGTTTACTTACTGTATTGAAAAGGAATTGACCCCAACCGTGGTGGAGGTGCTACTGTAACGTGTTCTCTTTAAAACCTTTGCAGTATGTACAGTAGGCTAAATTGTAGGTCATGGTGTTTTTTTAGATCAGCCATTTTCCTTAATTTATTATTCCCTTGCTCAAATGCATTGAGATTACTTTGTTCAAGCATGTTGTCCACTGTTTGTTTCGCCACACTTGAATAGGTCTACCACTGACAAGTTGATTTTTGGGCTTACATACTATACTGCATGGGGTAATGTCTCAGTGGAGGTCAGGGTTGGGTCAATCCCATTTTCAATTCAGTCAATTCAGGAAGTAAACTGAAGTTCAAATATTTCCTCAAAGGAGGCAATGAGGAAAATATTAGAAGTTCTGTTTACTTACCAAATTGACTGAATTGAAAATGACTGACCCAAACCTGACCTCCACTGAGACATTGCCACATCGACCCCAATCTGTGCTCTTTAATTGTGAACCTTTCACTATGTTCTCTAATGTGAAGCTTTTACTGGATTATCTTTAAATGTACTCCGGAGTCTTTTCTTCAGGAAATGTGTTATTGTTACTGCGACAGTAAATCGCTGACAAACTGGCAAGTGTCTTCACTGATATTTTCAACCTGTCCCTGACCGAGTCTATAACACCAACATGTTTCAAGTGGACGACCATAGTCCTTGTGCCCAAGAACACCAAGGTAACTTGCCTAAATCTAAATGACTACCGACCTGTAGGACTCACATCTACTGTATATAACCACCACTCTACCACCCTACTGGATATATCCACCACCCTACTGGATATATCCACCACTCTACCTGGATATAACCATCACCCTCATGTAATATAACCACCACCGTGCTGTTTAATCCCACTACTGTATAAACCATCCTACTTTATATAACCCAGCTCCCAGTCAGAGAGAGAGAGAGCAGTCCTCTGCTGCGTAACCCCCACCACCCTATTACCTTGATCAGTATTTCAGGCCTGGGCCTGCCCATGAATATTAAAGGCTCAGGCTGACCATGGAGACGGAGACCAGCGTAAAAAGATAGTGCTTCCAGTTCAAAGCCCTCTTAGCATCAAACAGAGGTCTGAAGCAATTTACAGAAGGAGAGAGGGAGGGAGAGGATGGAGGATGGACAGAGAGGGTGGAGGAATGAGATAAAGGAGAGACACAGGGAGAGGGGGTTAGATGTTGAGAGAGACTACCTTGTGCACTGACATTGGAATGAAGTTTTAGGTGATATAGACTCACACTGAGTTATTATAAATCAATAGAATGCCACAAGATGAAACACACACACACACACACACGTTGAAGTTAGATCATATTTGATGTATTCCATCTGACCTGGAGAGTTTACACACATCAACATTAAAGTCATTCGTTTACACATTGGATACTAATAACTAACAGGCAAATCATTGATGGCTAGAGGCTATCAGTAGAGTTGAGCTGAGCCTGAGGTGCTGTACCATACACACAGACGTACACAAACCCTATATCTCACGTCACACAATCCCCAGTTCATATGTAGCTCCAGTATGATTTGATATATTTGATGGTAAACCGAATATGCTTTAATATTCTCTTGATCATTGGTCGTTCTGCCCCTGAACAAGGCAGTTAACCCACTGTTCCTAGGCCGTCATTGAAAATAAGAATTTGTTCTTAACTGACTTGCCTAGTTAAATAAAGGTTAAAAAAAAAAAAAATTAAATCAACACAAACGTTTTAGCTATTCACTCAAATTCATGTGAAATCCATAGTACAATCCCTTGAAGTAGTGACAGAAGAGGACAACAATACCAGCACACCAGATAGCCTGTTGATCAGGAGAGCGAGAGAGAGGACAGTCTAGTTTTAGACCCCATCATAGCACTGAGACTGCACTTGTGAAGGTGGTAAATGACCTTTTAATGTCATCAGACCAAGGCTCTGCATCTGTCCTTGTGCTCCTAGACTTTTGATACAATTGATCACAACATCCTTTTGGAGAGATTGGAAACTCAAATTGGTCTACACGGACAAGTTCTGGCCTGGTTTAGATCTTATCTGTCTGAAAGATATGTTTGTCTCTGTGGATGGTTTGTCTTCAGACAAATCAACTGTATATTTCAGTGTTCCTCAAGGCTCCGTTTTAGGATTACTATTGTTTTCACTATATATTTTACCTCTTGGTGATGTCATTCGGAAACATAATGTTAACTTTCACTGCTATGCGGACGATACACAGCTGTACATTTCAATGAAACATGGTGAATCCTCAAAATTGCCCTCCCTGGAAGCCTGTGATTCAAACATAAGGAAGTGGATGGCGGCAAATGTTTTACTTTTAAACTCGGTCAAAACAGAGATGCTAGTTCTAGGTCCCAAGAAACAAAGAGATCTTCTGTTGGATCTTACAATTCATCTTGATGGTTGTTCAGTTCTCAAATAAAACTGTGAAGGATCTCAGTGTTAATCTGGACCCTGATCTCTCTTTTGAAGAACATATCAAGAATATTTCAAGAACATCTTTTTTTCCATCTTCATAACATTGCAAAAATCAGAAACTTTCTGTCCAAAAATGATGCAGAAAAATATATACATGCTCTTGTCACTTCTAAATTAGACAACTGCAATGCTCTACTTTCTGGCTACCCAGATAAAGCACTAAATAAACTTCAGTTAGTGCTAAACACGGCTGCTAGAATCTTGACTAGAACCAAAAAATGTGATCATATTACTCCAGTGCTAGCCTCCCTACACTGGCTTCCTGTTAAGGCTAGCATTACATGGGCTTGCTCCTACCTATCTTTCCGATTTGGTCCTGCCGTACACGTATGCTACGGTCACAAGACGCAGGCCTCCTTCCGGTCCCTAGAATTGCTAAGCAAACAGCTGGAGGCAGGGCTTTCTCCTATAGTGCTCCATTTTTATTGCGTGGTCTGCATATCCTCTGCCTATCCTCGGTCTGCCAATTAAGTCTTTACTGAAGACTCATCTCTTCAGTAGGTCCTATGATTGAGTGTTGTCTGGTCCAGAGGTGTGAAGGTAAACCGAAAGGCACTGGAGCGACGAACCGCCCTTGCTGTCTCTGCCTGGCCGGTTCTCCTCTCTCCACTGGGATTCTCTGCCTCTAACCCTATTATGGGGCTGTGTCACTGGCTTACTGGTGCTCTTCCATGCCGTCCCTAGGAGGGGTGCATCACTTGAGTGGGTTGAGTCACTGACATGATCTTCCTGTCTGAGTTGGCGCCCCCCTCGGGAGGTCATCGTGGGCTATACTCGGCCTTGTCTCAGGGTAGTAGCTTAGTGGTTGAAGATATCCCTCTAGTGGTGTGGGGGCTGTGCCTTGGCAAAGTGGGTGGGGTTATATCCTGCCTGTTTGTCCCTGTCCGGGAGTATCGTCGGACAGAGCCACAGTGTCTCCTGACCCCTCCTGTCTCAGCCTCCAGGGCGATTCCCTGATCCACCTCTACGCAGACGACATCATTCTGTATACTTCCGGCCCGTCCTTGGACACTGTGCTATCTAACCTCCAAACGAGCTTCAATGCCATACAACACTCCTTCCGTGGCCTCCAACTGCTCTTAAACGCTAGTAAAACCAAATGCATGCTTTTCAACCGTTCGCTGCCTGCACCCGCACGCCCGACTAGCATCACCACCCTGGATGGTTCCGACCTAGAATATGTGGACATCTATAAGTACCTAGGTGTCTGGCTAGACTGTAAACTCTCCTTCCAGACTCATATCAAACATCTCCAATCTAAAATCAAATCTAGAATCGGCTTTCTATTCCGCAACAAAGCCTCCTTCACTCACGCCGCCAAAATTACCCTCGTAAAACTGACTATCCTACCGATCCTCGACTTCGGCGATGTCATCTACAAAATAGCTTCCAATACTCTACTCAGCAAACTGGATGCAGTTTATCACAGTGCCATCCGTTTTGTTACTAAAGCACCTTATACCACCCACCACTGCGACCTGTATGCTCTAGTCGTCTGGCCCTCGCTACATATTCGTTGCCAGACCCACTGGCTCCAGGTCATCTACAAGTCCATGCTAGGTAAAGCTCCGCCTTATCTCAGTTCACTGGTCACGATGGCAACACCCACCCGTAGCACGCGCTCTAGCAGGTGTATCTCACTGATCATCCCTAAAGCCAACACCTCATTTGGCCTCCTTTCGTTCCAGTTCTCTGCTGCCTGTGACTGGAACGAATTGCAAAAATTGCTGAAGTTGGAGACTTTTATCTCCCTCAGCAACTTCAAACATCTGCTATCTGAGCAGCTAACCGATCACTGCAGCTGTACATAGTCTATCAGTAAATAGCCCACCCAATTTTACCTACCTCATCCCCATACTGTTTATATTTATTTACTTTTCTGCTCTTTTGCACACCAATATCTCTACCTGTACATGACCATCTGATCATTTATCACTCCAGTGTTAATCTGCAAAATTGTAATTATTCGCCTACCTCCTCATGCCTTTTGCACACAATGTATATAGACTCTTTTTTTTCTACTGTGTTATTGACTTGTTAATTGTTTACTCCATGTGTAACTCTGTTGTCTGTTCACACTGCTATTATGCTTTATCTTGGCCAGGTCGCAGTTGCAAATGAGAACTTGTTCTCAACTAGCCTACCTGGTTAAATAAAGGTAAAAAAAATATAAAAAAATATGCTGCAATAGTTTGTGTGTCGGGGGGCTAGGGTCAGTCTGTTATATCTGGAGTATATCTCCTGTCTTATCCGGTGTCCTGTGTGAGTATTTAAGTATGCTCCCTCTAATTCTCTCTCTCTGAGGACCTGAGCCCTAGGACCATGCCTTAGGACCATGCCTTAGGACTACTTGGCCTGATGACTCCTTGCTGTCCCTAGTCCACCTGGTCATGCTGCTGCTCCAGTTTCAACTGTTCTGCCTGCGGCTATGGAACCCTGACCTGTTCACTGGACGTGCTACCTTATACCAGACCTGCCGTTTTTGACTCTCTCTCTACCGCACCTGCTGTCTCTAACTCTGAATGATCAGCTACGAAAAGCCAGCTGACATTTACTTCTGAAGAGTTGACCTGTTGCACCCTTGATAACCACTGTGATTATTATTATCTGACCCTGCTGGTAATCTATAAAAGTTTAAACATCTTGGCCATGTTCTGTTATAATCTCCACCCGGCACAGCCAGCAGAGGACTTGCCACTCCTCAGAGCCTGGTTCCTCTCTAGGTTTCTTCCTTGGTTCTGGCCTTTCTAGAGAGTTTTTCCTAGCCACTGTGCTTCTACACATGCATTGCTTGCTGTTTAGTGTTTTAGGCTGGGTTTCTGTACAGCACTTTCTGACATCGGCTGACATAAAAAGGGCTTAATAAATACATTTGATTGAGTCTCTTGACCTGTCTAGTCCCTACGCTAACTCACGTTTAATCAATCATGTGGATGTGGAAAGAGAGAGAGACACACACATTCCTAAGACACATACCTAATTAGAATTGTTTGGATTCATATAGAGCTTTATGTAACGCAGGTCAACTAACGTTGAATACATATCGTTACTAGTGAGATTCAAGAAACCAATCATATAATACTAAATTGCTATTGATACAGTTGAAGTCAGAAGTTTACATACACTTAGGTTGGAGTCATTAACTCGTTTTTCAACCTCTCCACAATTTTCATGTTAACTAAATAGAGTTTTTGCAAGTCGGTTAAGACATCTACTTTGCGTATGACACAAGTCATTTTTCCAATTGTTTACAGATAGATTATTTCACTTATAATTCACTGTATCAAAATTCCAGTGGTTCAGAAGTTTACACACATGAAGTTGACTGTGCCTTTAAACAGCTTGGAAAATTCCAGAAAATGATGTCATGGCGTTAGAAGCTTCTGATAAGCTAATTGACATAATTTGAGTCATTTGGAGGTGTACCTGTGGATGTATTTCAAGGCCTACCTTCAAACGCATTGCCTCTTTGCTTGACATCATGGGACAATCAAAAGAAATCAACCAAGTCCTCAGAATATTGTAGAATATTGTAGACCTCCACAAGTCTGGTTCTTCCTTGGGAGCAATTTCCAAATGCCTGAAGGTACCACGTTCATTTGTACAAACAATAATACGCAAGTATAAACACCATGGGACCATGCAGCCGTCATACCGCTCATGATGCATGTACTTTGGTGTGACAAGTGGAAATCAATCCCAGAACAACAGCAAAGGACCTTGTGAAGATGCTGGAGGAAACAGTATCTATATCCACAGTAAAACGAGTCCTATAGCAACATTACCTGAAAGGCCGCTCAGCAAGGAAGAAGCCACTGCTCCAAAACCACCATAAAAAAGCCAGACTACAGTTTGCAACTGCACATTGGGACAAATATTGTACTTTTTGGAGAAATGTCCTCTGGTCTGATGAAACAGAAATAGAACTGTTTGGCCATAATGACCATCGTTATGTTTGGAGAAAAAAGGGGGAGGGCTTGCAAGCCAAAGAACACCATCCCAACCTTGAAGCACGGGGGTGGCAGCATCATATTGTGGGGGTGCTTTGCTGCAGGAGGGACTGGTGCACTTTACAAAATAGATGGCCTCATGAGGAAGGACAATTATGTGTATATATTGAAGCAACATCTAAAGAAATCAGTCAGGAAGTAAAGCTTGGTTGCAAATGGGTCTTCCAAATGAACAATGACCCCAAGCATACTTCCAAAGTTGGAGCAAAATGGCTTAAGGACAACAAAGTCAAGCTATTGAAGTGGCCATCACAAAGCCCTGACCTCAATCCTATAGAACATTTGTGGGCAGAACTGAAAAATCATGTGCGAGCAAGGAGGCCTACAAACCTGACTCAGTTACACCAGCTCTGTCAGGAGGAATGGGCCAAAATTCACCCAACTTATTGTGGGAAGCTTGTGGAAAGCTACCCGAAACGTTTGACTCAAGTTAAACAATTTAAAAGGCAATGCTACAAAATACTAATTGAGTGTTTGTAAACTTCTGACCCACTGGGAATGTGATGAAGAAATAAAAGCTTATTATAAGCTTATTATTATTCTGACATTTCACATTCTTAAAATAAAGTGGTGATCGTAACTGACCTAAGACAGGGAATTTTTACTCTGATTAAATGTCAGGAATTGTGAAAAACTGAGTTTAAATGTATTTGGCTAAGGTGTATGTAAACTTCCAACTTCAACTGTATGTTTAAATTGACAGCAATTACAAATCAACTGTCAGAAGCTGCATGACGAGGAGTTTATTTTGAGCCAATCAAAACTCAATATTCTCTTAGTCCCTCTCCTAAACTCACGTTATACACCAGTTGGTGCCAACATGCAAAAAAAAAAAGAGCTAGAATGGAACGTGAAGAGCTACTGCTATTCCATGGAAGAAAAAGTATGTTTAAAATCGTTGAGAAGTTGTATAATATTGACACTCACTTATCTATACAAAAGTGCTGTGAAGAGATTGAGGGAAAGACTGACGCCAGGATTTGGTGAGTTTTCATAAGGAACACGATCTGCCAGCGATTAGGCTAGCTAAATTATTGCTAGCATTTTGTGCGTGTTCATACTGAACCAAGTATACGCACAAGCCGTTAACATTTAGGCTAGCTCAGTTATTGATCTATTTAAATAGCAAACGTTAGTGATCATGCTAATCATGCATGGCAAACTATTTTAGTTGTCATACTTTTATAAAATGTGATTAACTAGTATCATAATCCATTTTGGTACACTTCTGTTTTAGATGACTTTATAAGAAATTACGTGTAAGTACTAGTACTTTTCATTTGCCCAGGCTAGTTATTGTTCAGTCCACGTGAGCCTAGTGCTGTACGTGTAAAGCATTTTGCCGAAGTTGTATTTTCTTATTCCTGTAAGAGATTAAAGCTAAGCACTATATTAATGGTTATATTAATGGTTATATTAATGGTTATATGAGAAGGTATTCATGGTATATATATTGTGTGATCCTGTTTGTAAAACCGGTCAGGTTTTTTTAGTATGGATTCAGTTCCACCAAGGATGGCGAGCCGCCCGAACCCAGAACATCAATAAGAAGATTTGCATGCGAAGATGTATTTTCCTTGGAAAACACTGAATTTGCACTGCCATACTACGGTGTGGTAGGATTTTCTTGCAAGACATCATTGCATCATACATTGCAGTAGGATTGTTATAAGCACATGCTACACTTAAACACCTTACAGTGTGTATTGATAGGCATAGTCACTCACATTTGATTCCATCTCATAGTGGTTTATAAGTCAGTATTTGTGAATTGGGTTGTGTTTTTCTGTGGATTTGTGTTTTTTATATTGTTATTGAACTGAACATTGAAATCTGAGAGACCCTCAGATTAAGATAGTTGGGTGAAGCCTAGTAAACTATAGGCGGGATATATGGCCGATATCTGTCAATTGTACTATTGATGTAGTTCATTCATATTGAGCTCATTGTACACATTTCACATATCAATATTTACTCAAGGTGATTCATTTTTTTGTAAGTATTTCTATTTCCAAAATACAAGCAGGCATTCTTTTCCTAAATGATTCAGTTGTGTGGTTTTCATTTCTCCCTACTGCTCCAGTAGCGAACCTAACTGGTCCAATAGAGTTTACGCTTAAACATACAGTATCCCATAGTGTTAAGCAATTGTTACATTTACATTGTGTAGAGGAAGTATAGAAGCATACACAACGACAGAGGGAGGCTTGTGTACATACACTGTTACTCATGAATGCATGCACAGAAGACTATAGACTCGTGTGTGTGTGTGTGGAGAGGTGTGAGAGGGACACAGGTGTACTGTATCTGGTGAGGTGGTATGCATGTGAGGAGTGAAGAAGTAAATCTTCCACAGAGACAGACAGACAGACACATTGTTAGGAGAATGACTGGTCTTGTTTTTTACAGTCTAGCCCTATGAAAAACGAAAGAAACTCAGTCCTTCACTCTCGTTACCGGCAAAATAAATATATTACAGCCATGCATGATCAGACTGTAGAGGGAGAAAGGCAGGGAAAGAGGGGGAGCGTAACACACTCATCCATTTTTCATAGCTCTTCACCGCAGCTGAACCTGGCAGACCGGAGAGAAGGGGAAAGAGGGAGAGAAGATAAGAGAGGGGGAGCAGGAGCCGAGGCCATGGGGAGAGGAAGGAAGGAAAGAGGGATGGAGGAGAAGATAATTATTTTACTACCACCCCTCAGCACAATCCTCCCTGTCATTTTCCCAGGTCATGTTTTGCTTTCTTATTCATAATTTCTAGTAATTTCAATTGATCGTTAGACGTGACTCTGCCTTCTGCAATGAGTCATCTGCCTCATTACAAAGACCTATATTGAAAATGCCTTTGGTTGCTTGATTGATTGACAGACCTATGTACTGTACCATGTAATAATATTTGATTAACTACAATCAGACTCATAATACAGTTTTTTTTTACAATCGCTAGGACCCATTTCTCAATACTTAGGTCACTTTTTAAAAACTCTTCACACAGTCCTCCTAACCAACTTTCAGCTTGGCACAGCAGTTCATTTCACATCCAAAATACACTAAAACTACCAAAACATTTCATACATGTCTCAAATCAACTCATTCTTCCATAATACTAGCAACGGTTGTCACCCAACAAGCACACTTTGTCACTCATAAAACAATGGCCTAAAAAAACACAAACAACAGGTAGCATACACAATGTTTTCTTTTGTAAAATGTCTTTTCAAAACAAGAATGACACCTCTCTACTGTTTAGAATTCACTGCAGTATATGTTACAGGAATGAATCAGACATGATGTAATATGCTTCAATATGTTTTATGTGAATTTTTGGCATTGAGTGATTCCAAAATACAATAATTTGTATATACACCATCTAAAGATACAGTAGCAATAATAGTCCACCCTGTCTTCTACATTTGGCCACAGGTTCTCATTCACATCACATGTCATCTTGGGCAATACACCTAGGAAAGAATCTTATGGCATGCCTGGTCCATCCCTGGCAATCTTCTGCAGATATGTCCAGGCATCCAGCATTCATTGCGTACAGGGGGGACGTGTCGTCACACCACTCAGGAAGAAGACGTGTTCTGTCTCCTAGATAAGAACGTACTTTGTTGCAAAAAGTGCAAATCAATCCCAGAACAACAGCAAAGGACGTTGTGAAGATGCTGGAGGAAACAGGTACAAAAGTATCTATATCCACAGTAAAACGAGTCCTATATTGACATTACCTGAAAGGCTGCTCAGCAAGGAAGAAGCCACTGCTCCAAAACAGCCATAAAAAAGCCAGACTACAATTTGCAAATGCACATGGGGACAAATATCGTACTTTTTGGAGAAATGTCCTCTGATGAAACAAAAATAGAACTTGTTATGTTTGAAGGAAAAAGGGGGAGGCTTGCAAACCAAAAAACACCATCTCAACTGTGAAGCACGGGGATGGCAGCATCATGTTGTGGGGGTGCTTTGCTGCAGGAGGGACTGGTGCACTTCACAAAATAGATGGCATCATGAGGGGGGACAATTATGTGGATATATTGAAGCAACATTTCTAGACGTCAGTCAGGAAGTTAAAGCTTGGTCGCAAATGGGTCTTCCAAATGGACAATGACCCCAAGCATACTTCCAAAGTTGGGGCGAAATGGCTTAAGGACAACAAAGTCAAGGTATTGGAGTGGCCATCACAAAGCCCTGACCTCGATCCTATAGAAAATTTGTGGGCAGAACTGAAAAATCATGTGTGAGCAAGGAGGCCTACAAACCTGACTCAGTTACACCAGCTTTTTCAGGAGGAATGGGCCAAAATTCACCCAACTTATTGTGGGAAGCTTGTGGAAAGCTACCCAGAATGTTTGACAGAAGTTAAACAATTTAAAGGCAATGCTACCAAATACTAATTGAGTGTTTGTAAACGTCTGACCCACTGAGAATGTGATGAAAGAAATGAAAGCTGAAATAAATCATTCTCTCTACTATTATTCTGACATTTCACATTCTTAAAATAGTGGTGATACTAACTGACCTAAGACAGGGAATTTTTACTCTGATTAAATGTCAGGAATTGTGAAAAACTGAGTTTAAATGTATTTGGCTAAGGTGTATGCAAACTTCCGACTTCAACTGTATGTACTCCTCTCCCTCTCCCAGCCACTCGTCTTCCTCTGTCAGACACTTCTCTGTCTCTGGCTGGGTCCATGTTTACATTACAGTACAGCATTATTCCTAAAATGTCCCCTTTTGTATAGATGGTAATGTAATTGAAAGACGAGCACCCTGGTAGGTGTTCAGCTACAATGGGAATCAACTGTGGTTGGTCTAATTGTTTTGATAGCATTTAATTTTTTAGATGTGGTATATATTTCAATATGGTATTGAGAAAATAACTCATGAAATTGAAAAGATGTAGTCGTTGAATGTATTTTGTGCCAAAGCAATGAAAAATGATCCACAGTTTTACCCACATAGACTGTTGTTGTGCTCACTGTGTGAAGAGTTTTGAAAAAGTGACCTAAGTATTGAAAAATGAGTCCTAGCGATTGTAAAAAATGGTAGTATGGCTTTGCATGGATCTGACTGTCAGACATACAACGCATCACTGTCACTAACACCATGGTAACTACCCCGAGGGCGGGGGTCAAGGTGGTAGGTAGAAGCTCATCACAGGCTGAAAGATCAGGTCCAGGAGCCAATCCGAACAAGTGAGGTGATCTGCTGTTCAATTAATTACAGTGTAACTTCTCTCCTCCACCAATCTTTACGCAACAATAATCTCATTATACAGAGTTTGCACAGGAAGCTCACCTGATAAACAACACACCCAGAAAACAAGATACAATCTTTAATTGCATTGTGATATAATCCAACTCTTGAATAATATAATTAATTAATCATTTAGTTTCTTTGGCCTAATAAAATGTTTTGGCACCTACAATTTCTGGCCTCTAACAGTGTGTGAGTGTGTCTGTGTCTGCATGTACGTGTGTGGACCTGGCCTAGGGATGGATGTGTGTAGGAGAGGAATTATAGATAACCTTTCAGATGTTAATTGTCTCCCTGCTGGCGGCCTCCACTTCTTCCCCAGTAAATGCTAATACAACATTTGTGCTACAATGTTGGTCTTAACCTGTGCACGGCCACAAAGGACACACAAGGAGAAGGGGTGGGATAGAGAGAGAGTACCTATGTCTATGCAATCATGTGTGCGCATACCGGTGGAGGTGGGGGAAGGGGAGGACCATCCTCCTCAGAGAATTTCATAAAAATGAAAATAGTAGAACAATAAAAAAGTTATCCTTTTTAGATTAAACTATACTAAATATATTCACGTCACTAAATAATGCATGGTTTTGCAATGAAGGTCTACAGGGGTCTCAACAGCACTCTGTAGGGTATCACCATGGTGTAGCTGGAGGACAGCTAGCTTCTGTCCTCCTCTGGATACCTTGACTTCAATACAAAACCTAGGAGGCTCATGGTTCTCACCCGCTTCCATAGACTTACACAGTAATTATGACAACTTGTGGAGGATGTCCTCCAACCTATCAGAGTACTTTCAGCATGAACTGACATGTCCAGCCAATCAAAGGATGAGAGAATGAATCTAGCACTGAAAGCATAAGCTACAGCTAAGTAGTGCTGCAGTGCATAAAATGTGGTGAGTAGTTGACTCCAAGTGAGAGAAAGACAATAGTTGAACAGATTTGAACAAATCAATTTCTTCCAAAATTAAGCAGAAGCCAGAGAAAGAGAGAAAGAAAGAAAGCTAGCAATATTTGGCTTACTTTCACTTTCACTTAGCTAGAAAATGTAGCTAGCTAGTCTAGCTGACTCAAACACCCGGCTCAAGCAGAGAGGGATGCTATGTTAGCTAGCTGGCTATGGCTATCCAACACTGGCACTCTTCCAAGTCAAGGTTTTATTAATTTATTGCCACCGGGGCCCGCCTGCGTAACTGCTATACTGCTTTCTTACTGTACACTGTACTGCATGATTTTAGCAGGTTAACTAATGCGTTAGTTCTATTAGCTATGTTGACTTTGACATTACTGTAGCTAATATGGTGACAATGATGTAGGCTGTGTGTAGCAGTTATGATAGGAAGGTTTGGCTTGGAATGTTTTTTTTCTCCTGGTCACAGACAGCTGGTGTGTTGTGCACTGAAGTCCACAAGTGAAGGGGAAAGGTGAGAGGAGGAGACCGCGTAGATGTGAGAAGGAATACAACGATCTGTTTGAATGTGGCTATGAAAGTGAACTGTTTGTGTGTGATCAGAGATGTATTCATTCTGTCGATTCTGTTGAGAAACGTTTCTTAAACAGAAGAAAATGGAATGAAACGGATAATCATACCTGAATTTGTCCAATAGAAACTCTCATTTGCATCTGTTGTCTAATGGTTACACCCTAGATCAACTAGATGCAGGCAAGAGTGTGCAAGACAGAATTGCATGTGTCACTGTCTGTCACCTTGATTACAAAAAATGATCTCAAACTGTGTGCACCTACATTGTAAACTTTCATTCATAGACTAGGTTGTAGCAACCTCATGATGGGTACAGGAAATATTTGAGTATCATGTAGGAGCCTAAGCCTATCAATGTTACAACATGGAATATGAATGATAGTCATCCAATATGCTGTAATAGAAATAAGGCAATGCTCTTGAAAAAAATAAAATAAATCCTCATCTTAAACGACACCGACCGCCACTGGTGCATGCACACCCTTGTTTGTGTGTGTGTGAGATAGTAGTTTAATAAAATACTCTTAAAACCCTACAACCACATCCCTCTCTCCCTCTCTTCCCCCATCCCTCTCTTCCCCCATCCCTCTCACTCTCTTCCCCTATCCCTCTCTTCCTCTGTTCCCCATCTCTCTTCCTGTCTTCCTCATTTCTTTCTTCCCCATCCCTCTCTTCCTCTCTTCCCTCATCCCTCTCTTTCTCTCTCCCAATCCCTCTCCACATTGCAAGGCCTCTTATTCCGTATTAATGAGATGCATTAAAATGGGAAGGTCCTGATCCGCTCTGTTTTCTCTTCTGTCAGTGATTACACTGTAGACCTGTGCTGTGCCTTATGCTAGTGTCCAGCACATCATATCCCTAATAGAACAAACTACAGTACCCATTGGACATAAGCCACCAGCCAAGCCGCAGAATTGCTACACATGAGGAAGGTAGAATTTTGCTGGTCTGTAGACTGTCCCATTGTAGACTATCACAGTGTAAATGTCTACCTTTCTCCATCTTTCCTAATAGCTCTCTCTCCATCCTACCTCCCATCCTCAATCTAACCCTGTACTGCATGTACTATAGGTCCTTGCACAGTCAGCTGTTTCCTCCCAATAGAGTCCCAAAGTAGCTGTGCTCTGCTGATTGTCATGATAACCACCTGAATACAGCTAATCCACATGGAGAGGATGGACTGTCCAATAAAGTGAAATGTACATAGTGAGATTATGAGGGAGAGAAAAAAAAGAGATATATATTGAGAGAGAAAAAAGAATATAAATTGAGAGAAAAAAAACTTTGGAAGGCAAGAGCATGTGTTGGCGGGGAGTTGTCAGAGACTTGGCAGAGACTTGGCAGCAACTTGGCATCACTGAAAAACTGATGAGAGAGAAAAGGTGTTTAAAATAAAAGGAATAAGAAAGTGTGAGTGAGTTTGCGTTACTTCATGGAGGATTTCATGACACACGCTAAGGTCATGGCTGCAGGTGGCTTGTTACGTCAGGTTTTGTCACACTGTTAATCACCTGCTGTCATGTTGCCAGGTGTTGTATCATTGACATGAAGCAGTATCATGGCAATCACAATGTGATGAACAGGGTTGGGGTGCGTAAGCGTGTGCGCATGTGTGTGTGTGCTCACGTGTGTGTGCATCTGATAATACATAGTCCATTGGGCCAAGTTTCCAAACTAGAAAATACCCGGCCTCCGTCCAGTAGCTCATTACATTAGATATATAAATGACCTAAATTCTACACAGCAATCAAACCTCAATGAAGGAATAGCACATGAATATGCCAAGGGCTGGGCCCTGTCCAAAACAAACTCTGCACCCAAACCTGTAGAGAACGTTATGGGAACGTTAGAAAAGCATGGCTAAGGCCCTTGACGGTGTGAGAAGCACATCAGATAAAGTCCAAGTGTTCATCACAGAGTGCTGATGCTGAGTCATAAAGCCTTCAAGGTATATAAAAATTTCCATTTAAATGAAAAAGACTGAAGGAGAGGGTGACGGAGAGGGAGGGGAGGTAGGGTGGGTGACGGAGGGGGAGGAGAAGGGGATTTAGGGTGGGTGTCAAGAGGAGGAACTAATCTAAGGATGTGTAGTTGGGTTCCAGGAAGAAAGGTGGATCAAAGGAAGGGGTTCCAGGAAGAAAGGTGGATCCTAGGAAGGGTTCCAGGAAGAAAGGTGGATCCTAGGAAGTACTTCCAGGAAGAAAGGTGGATCATAGGAAGGGCTTCCAGGAAGAAAGGTGGATCATAGGAAGGGTTCCAGGAAGAAAGGTGGATCCTAGGAAGGGTTCCAGGAAGAAAGGTGGATCCTAGGAAGTACTTCCAGGAAGAAAGGTGGATCATAGGAAGTACTTCCAGGAAGAAAGGTGGATCCTAGGAAGGGTTCCAGGAAGAAAGGTGGATCCTAGGAAGGGGTTCCAGGAAGAAAGGTGGATCCTAGGAAGTACTTCCAGGAAGAAAGGTGGATCCTAGGAAGGGTTCCAGGAAGAAAGGTGGATCCTAGGAAGGGTTCCAGGAAGAAAGGTGGATCCTAGGAAGGGGTTCCAGGAAGAAAGGTGGATCAAAGGAAGGGGTTCCAGGAAGAAAGGTGGATCAAAGGAAGGGGTTCCAGGAAGAACGGTGGATCAAAGGAAGGGGTTCCAGGAAGAAAGGTGGATCCTAGGAAGGGTTCCAGGAAGAAAGGTGGATCCTAGGAAGGGTTCCAGGAAGAAAGGTGGATCCTAGGAAGGGGTTCCAGGAAGAACGGTGGATCCTAGGGGGGAAGGGTTCCAGGAAGAAGGGGGACCTAGGGAGGAGTTCCAGGAAGAAGGGGGACCTAGGGAGGAGTTCCAGGAAGAAAGGGGGACCTAGGGAGGAGTTCCAGGAAGAAAGGGGGACCTAGGAAGGAGTTCCAGGAAGAAAGGGGGGTCCTAGGAAGGAGTTCCAGGAAGAAAGGGGGGACCTAGGAAGGAGTTCCAGGAAGGAGTTCCAAGTAGAAAAGGGGTGAAGAGGGAAGAGGAGCAGAGAAGTTGTTAGGCTGATAAACACACACATGAAACAAGCGTATAGTCTCTATGACACACACACACACTCACATAGCACTCTCTACCTCTAAAATACTGAAGCAAGCTGTGACAAGTCTGTGACTGCCCTTTGCTGTATGCCCCCTGTGGCGCTACATTGAGACATGTCCTGTCTTTCTCCCTGCTCTCCCCTGCTGCTTTGACATACTGCTCTCTTTAACAGCTGACTTGGAATCAGAGCGTCCCTGAACAGACACTACATCAGGAGATACTGCTCTCTTTAACAGCTGACTGGGGAGTTTAACCCAACGCTACATTAGGGGTTCTAAGGGGCTGAAAGTGATGCTGGTTTTGGTCCTAGACTGATTTCTACCTATAAAACAGGTGTGTGACCTCTTCAGCCAGAAACATCAGTAACATGACTCATAGTAAGTCTAGGAACGCATTTCATTTGAAAGTGTTTCTCATCAAATAACCAAGGCCCATGTTTCTACTTAGAGAAAGCACAACAGTGTTGATATGACTGAATACACAGCGGTCTAAGGCACTGCATCTCAGTGCTAGAGGCATCACTACAGACCCTGGTTAGATTCCAGGCTGTATCACAACCGGCTGTGATTGGGAGTCCCATAGGGCGGAGCACAATTGTTCAAGCGTCGTCCGGGTTTGGCCAAAGTAGGCTGTCATTGTAAATAAGAATTTGTTCTTGTTTGATTTCTTGATTTAGTTAAATAAAGGTTAAATAAAATAAAATAAATAAAAGATGTCATACACACAAACATAAGCAATTATTTTCTGGAGTTGATAACATGAGACCAGTTCTCTACAAACACCTAAATTTGAGACTGGCAATAATCGGACCCATTACATTTTTGAGCATCTTGCCATGTAAACATCCTATCATACGAAGTCACTCATTGGCTTACTTGGTGACGTAGTGTTGGCATGGTTCCATGTGTCTGTTGTGGTGTGATGGTGGCCGTGCGAGAAATTCATAAATGAAAGCCAACGTGTGGATGGAAGCCATAGACTGACAGAGATCTGTGCTATCGTTATGGAAACGCTGTGATAGATTGCCGTAAATGTGCGAACATTCCGATCACAGAGGAAACAAATCAGAACAAGAGAGAAGGAAAATTATGTTGATGTTGAATGGCAATGGCATCATTCTCCTAGTCCTCCTCCTCCTCCTCCATGTCGTGACGTGACTCTCATTAATCTGATGACTGTTATTTATTCAATCCACTAACTAAGTTTAATTGTTACCCGATTAAATGAATCATGTAACAAATAACTGATTTGGAAGAAGTTCTTTATAGAGTTACCATCTACCAAATCCATCTCTAAAGATATAGATGTTATATATTGATAACAGTCACTTATTAATCATTACTTCATATCAGTCTCATTCTCAACATCGCAGACTTCTTGAATCCGCAAGAACCCCAGACTTTTCTGATTATTCAGTTCTACACTAAATCGATTTAATTATTTAGTTAATAACTAACTAAATAATATCACAGACTACACATACACACTTACATGAGACTAAAGTCCCTAGTGAACTGACAAGATATGACGGCTTATTACACAGAGATGGAGAAGGGGGTGGGGAAAATAGAGAGAAAGGGAGAAACCTACATTTATTTATCGTGGATACATTCTAGAACTGTTCTAACATTAATCATATACCTTGCACACAAACTGCCGCCCGTTTGGGTAAGAAATGCAATGTTTTTATGTGTAGAAGTCTTTGTTCTTCATCTCTCTATTGAAACCAATCAATTCTTCTATTGGGGAATGGCTCGATGGGTGTAAGGCTCTGATGGTCCACCAGAGATCACAATGGCATTCTTAGTTGTCCTGGCTTGGACTAGAGCGTTTCTTCAGAACAGATACTCAGTGATTGTCTGAGATGGGATTTTCATGCTTCCCACCCCGTGTCTTTAGTCAAAGTTCTTGGACCACTTTTACATGCCTAGCTGCAGACTGGAAATGTTTATCTGTCTGAATTTGATGGGCTCATGTCTGTTAAATTGGCTGTCTAATGGTGTGCCACAGGGCTCTGTGCTTGGTCCCCTCTTATTCACTATTTATATAAATAATTTATACAAAAATGTGTAAAATGCGCAACTTCACTTTTATGCTGATGATACTGTTATTTATTGTTGTGCATCGTCTCTAACTGTTCAACATAGCTTGTGTCAATTGAAGCTTATCCTCAATACTGACAAAACTAAACTAATGGTGTTGTCACGGTCGTCCTCCTCTTCATCTGAAGAGGAGAGGCGAGAAGGATCGGAGGACCAAAATGCGGCGTGATATGTGTTCATTATGAATTTTAATAAAGAAAATACTGAACACTGAAATACTATACAAAACCAGTAAACAAAATAACAACCGTGAAGCTAATGCGAGCTGCGCTGAAACAAGTCATCAACATAGACAATCACCCACAAACAAACAGTGCAACCCAGGCTACCTAAGTATGATTCTCAATCAGAGACAACTAATGACACCTGCCTCTGATTGAGAACCATACTAGGCCGAAACATAGAAATCCCCAAATCATAGAAAATCAAACAGACTGCCCACCCAACTCACGCCCTGACCATACTAACTAAATACAAAACAAAGGAAATAAAGGTCAGAACGTGACAGGTGTTTTCTAAAGCAAGAAATTGACCTCTGAACCTTTCACATATTACTACCTGTCAGGGCAATGAGATTGAGACTGTAACCTCATAAATATCTTGGAATTTAAATTGATGACTGCCTCTATTTTTAATTGCATATTCAACAACTTACAAAACAATGAAAACTGAAGTTGGGATTTTATTTTAGGAATAAGGCCTGTTTTTGTTTTGAAGCCAGAAGGAGGCCAGTATCAGCTACATTTATGCCTTTACTAGACTATGGGGATATTTTATATATGAATGCTTCTGCTCAGTGTTTGAGATCAATTGACACCCTTTACCATGGAGCATTGAGACTTATTTTAAACTGCAAAACCCTTACGCACCACTGCACTCTATATACCAGGGTTGGCTGGCCTTCTCTAGTCAATCATAGGCACGGTCACTGGTATACTTTTATTTACAAAGCCATTTTGAGTTTACTACCATTTTATTTGGGCATTTTTATTGTTCAGAAATGTGGTGGGTACTCTCTTTGTTCGCAGGACTTTATCCTGCTAACTGTTCCAAATGTCCGAACTGAATTTGGTAAAAGGGCTTTCATGTACTCTGCGCCATCGGCTTGGAATGCCTTACAAAATACTTTTAAACTGGAAGAACTTGTCCCAATTTTTTTTTTTTTTTTTAACCATTAATGAAGGATTGTGAGGCTGATTCCCTGACCTGTCAATGTTTTTAATTAGCTGTTTTATGATTTTGTTATACTGAATTCTATGTTTTTTCAATAGATTACCTGTAGTTGTTCATGTCGTCTGTCTGTATTTGTGTAATGACTTGGTGCTGCCTATCTTGGCCAGGACACTCTTGAAAAAGAGATTTCAAATCTCAATGAGCCCTTACTGGTTAAATAAAGGTTAAATTTAAAAAAATATGGTCTAGTCTTTATCTTCTTCACCTCATGTTGAGTTTCAGAATTTCCAACCATTTCAACATGTAGCCACAGCTGCATGCTTTCTTGTCTGGGAGTTTCAACCATTTGTAATGTTTAGCTCACACTTCACGTCTGCTGGTCTGCGTGTCAATTCTTAGTGAATCCTTTTAAGCACTATGGTCAAAAAGGGCAGTTCCATTACACTGACACGCTCTTCTGACCTCATACGAGCTGTGGCTTAGTTAGGTTTCATGTCCCTTGCACATTATGATCCTAAAATCACATTCCTGTCTTAAGAAAAATAGTTTCACCGTTCTTCATATTGTATTAACATCATATTGGATGTAAACTTAAATTACAGCATTTGGTTCATACAATTTTCAATAACATCACAAAATGAAAAGCAATATGACATGATTATTCTTTAGATCCCCACTGACCATTCTTAATATTCCTATCTTAGAAATAGTGTTCCAATATTAACTATAGTTTTGCGCCAAACATTTCCTGGAGGACAAAGGCATTCCTTTGGTTGGTACTGAAGAGCAGGAGAGGATTCTCTGCTGCATAAGATTTACGATTGGTGTGAGGTGTCTTAAAACCGGCCTAGCCCCCCCTCTCCTCTCCTGTGGGAGAGATGGGGGCCTGGGTATCTGTCAGCCATTTGCCAAGCTGATCTGAGGCCTTGGATCATCGACCAGGAGAGTCATGACATCCTCCTCCTTTTTGTCATCATCCTCATCACCCTCATCCTCCTCCTCTTCATCTTCCTCATCATCATCATGTAGAGGCAATGGGGAGCCTATAGAATAGCCAATTGTCTATCAACCAATTAATTTACAATTACCATCCAATTAGAATAGTGCACTGTAACCAATCCAACATTAGGATCAAAGGTATGTACATACAGCACTGCCTCTGTCTGTTTCTATAGAGATAATGCACTGACTCTCTCTCTGTTTCTATAGAGATAATGCACTGACTCTCTCTGTTTCTATAGAGATAATGCACTGACCCTCTGTCTCTTTCTAGAGAGATAATGCACTGACCCTCTCTGTCTCTTTCTAGAGAGAGAATGCACTGACCCTCTCTGTTTCTAGAGAGATAATGCACTGACCCTGTCTGTTTCTATAGAGATAATGCACTGCTTCTGTCTGTTTCTATAGAGATAATACACTGACTCTGTTTCTATAGAGATAATGCACTGACTCTCTCTCTGTTTCTATAGAGATAATGCACTGACTCTGTTTCTATAGAGAGAATGCACTGACTCTCTGCCTGTTTCTATAGAGATAATGCACTGACGCTCTGTCTGTTTCTATAGAGATAATGCACTGACTCTCTGCCTGTTTCTATAGAGATAATGCACTGACGCTCTGTCTTTCTATAGAGATAATGCACTGACTCTCTGCCTGTTTCTATGGAGATAATGCACTGCCGCTCTGTCTGTTTCTATAGAGATCATGGAAGGGTAGCTGGGTGGTGTGTTAGAGAGAAAATGAGTTGAGAAATTGAAATAGAAGAGACTAGAGAGGGAGAGAGAGGGTGATAAAGAGGGGGAGAAAGAGAGAGATAATGAGAGGAAGAAAGAGAGAGAGAGGGAGAAAGAGAGAGAGAGAGAGAGGAATAAAGAGAGCGAGAGAGATAGATAGAGAGAAAGAGGACAAGGACAACCAAAATGCAGCCAGCCTAATGACAGAAGATAAGAATCAGGGCTAAAAGCAACCTTGATGAATTTGGCAGTGACACACACCAGTAAAGCCAGAAACCCCCGCTCTAATCAGCACTGACATGACAACAAATAGGGGGTAATTATACTTGTTTAACCTGTACAAGTGTGTGGTTTGAAATGAAAATGTGTTTTTGGCATATCCCACTCCCCCTGAGAGACTCTCAGAGAGTGGGGGCACAGTCATGGATCAGAGAGTGGGGGCACAGTCATGGATCAGCCATTATTGATGGTGACCCTGGAGCAATTAGGGTTAAGTGCCTTGCTTTAGGGCAGAGCAACAGATTTTTCACCTAGTCAGCTAACTAAGGGATTTGAACTAGCAAACTTTCGGTTAGTGGCCCAACACTCTAACCACTAGGCTACCTGCCACCCAGAAGTTCACACACACACACACACGAAAATGACTCATCTTACCACACATCTCTTTCCCTAATCCACATATGGTGGTATGTACACATTACATTGTAATTAGTATAGTATAACACTCCATTTTGAGATGATTCACAGAAAACTCTTACTCCTTCCCTCACTCCCTTCCCTACCTCTCTCTACCTCCCTCTTTCTTCCCCCTATAGAGTAGGCATGAAGTTAGCCTTCTTAGAATGTTCTTAAGCTGATTAAGTGTTGTGTTTTGATGTGCGCCACGGCACGAGGAACCATAATGAGAACAATGCATGATGAAAGACCATCTGCTAAGGCCTAGTAGCGAGGGAACGAGGGAGAGATTACAAAGATGAGTGGAAAGGGTTCCTATTGTTCATATCTATGGGGAAACACAGAGACCCATCAAGGAGGGGGAAAGAGATACTCAATGTAGAGAGAGATTTATTTTCACAGGTTGGTCAACTGCTGAAAGGGCTTGTGTTTGAGCGTGTGTACGTGTGTGTGTGCGTCATTAGTCCTGATGGTGTGATAGTGAGCGACTATTATGGCTGGCAGAGTAATGCCTGTGATGTTACTAGCTATATCACAGACCAATGAACTCTCTCTCTCTTTAATTATTTAATTATTTATCTCCCTCCATTCCTCTTTATCGTTATCCCTCTATCACTATCTCTCTCATCACAGCCCAGACCTAATGATGAAGAAGCCTAGGCCTCAGCAGAGGAGTCAGCACACACACGCACACTACCTCACTCTCCTTACACACACACACACAGAGTTCCCTATTAGTCTGATGGCTGGCTAGCTAAGTTATCAGCAGCATCTAATAGCGGTGTTAGCTGGTGTGATTGGTATAGTCTGTAGTGTGTAATTCCCTGTGTCTGTGTCTAGGCTGTGGCTTGGCGGTGAGGGGAGCTCATTCTAGGAGGTGTGGACGCTGAGACCTGGATAAGCCTCCCTACAGGGCCTGGCTCTCTGAGACTAGACTAGACTACAGCTGACTGACAATCGATCAGAGACGGACATGATTTGGGGGGGGGTGTTATCTGAGAGTGTTTGTATTAGAGATGGAGAAGAGAGAAAGGGGAGTGAGTGAGAGACAAAATTAGAGAAAAAAATAAATAAGGGGGCCGGAACACAGAGGGAGAAAGGGAGAGAGAGAGGGTGTGAACACAGAGGGAGAAAGGGAGAGAGAGAGGGTGTGAACACAGAGGGAGAAAGGGAGAGAGAGAGGGTGTGAACACAGAGGGAGAAAGGGAGAGAGAGAGGGTGTGAACACAGAGGGAGAAAGGGAGAGAGAGAGGGTGTGAACACAGAGGGAGAAAGGGAGAGAGAGAGGGTGTGAACACAGAGGGAGAAAGGGAGAGAGAGAGGGTGTGAACACAGAGGGAGAAAGGGAGAGAGAGAGGGTGTGAACACAGAGGGAGAAAGGGAGAGAGAGAGGGTGTGAACACAGAGGGAGAAAGGGAGAGAGAGAGGGTGTGAACACAGAGGGAGAAAGGGAGAGAGAGAGGGTGTGAACACAGAGGGAGAAAGGGAGAGAGAGAGGGTGTGAACACAAATAGTTGCAGAAAAGCTAACCAGCAGGAATGGATTATAACTCTGAATATCAGACAAGGAGAGGAAAAGTGTGTGTATAGGGTTAGGGGGTTAGGGGTTGTTTGTGTGTGTGGTGTGGACGCCCATGCTTGTGTATTGATTTGAGTTTGCCTGACTTAGACACACACCCTCTCTCCCTTTCAACACAAAAAGAGGAGAAACGGCTGAAGTCACAGTCAATGGCAGAGCAGATTTCAAGGCCAGCTCTTTCCAAGAAAGCTTGAACAGATGCTATACTGCAGCTTGACTAGCTAACGGAGGAATTCACTTTCAGACCTTGGCAGACTCACAGAGGTTCACAACGTGTAGGCTATGGCCTTGGTCCAATGTGCATCACTGTAACATAGATGCAGGGAGTCAGGAAGCAAGTGCAGATGGTGAATTTAATAGTAACGATCATGGAGCATACAAAATAAGAGAAGCGTCTGGACATGAAAACAGAACCAATACTGCCTGAAGAGCTAGGGAGTGCTGGAGAGGGAGTGCTGGATAATGGGGGAGTAATCAGGGTAGTGATGAAGTCCAGGTGTGCCTCATGATGTGGCGTAGGTGTGCGTAATGAAGGTTTCCAGGTGTGTGATATGATGGTGTCATGACGTGGCCCTCTTTGGGTATAGCGTGCCTTCTCGCTCTCGCCTACACCCAGGCTGCTGTTAACTCAGGTCGTAAATTCCTGGAGAGAGAAGGTTTCATAGAGAGAACAAAGGAATTTCTTCCACATCACAGAACCTGAGAACTGAACAATATTCATGTTCTGGAGAATGTATAAATGGTCGGTGAAGTAGCCAGCTACAGAATGGTCCATTTTATACAATTTTGTGAAACTCATGAGAGACAATACAGCCACATTACCATAACTCTGTTTATACAAGAGTCTCAGTTGTGAGGCTTGCATCTAATTGTTGTATAAAATTAATGAGTAAAGATTAAACTATTTGTGAAATTATGTAATGTGATTTTAAACTGTGTAATGAAGGAAACTCCAATTCCCTTTGGAGTTGAACTAAATCATTGGGCTGCCCCATGAGCACAGACCTTGATCTGGCATCATGGGACAGCCCCTTTCTGCTGTTACGAATATAACCCCCACCGGGAGGAAATCCCTTCAGACCAGCTTACCTCGATAACCATGAGAGGGATAAGGGTTCAGACCAGTAACTCATCACAGAGGGAGTTAAGGTTTGAGTAGATTGCTGAATCTTTTAACCATCCCACGTGGTTAAACTCTGAGACTATCGATCCGACAGAATAAGAGGTACTCTTCGATACTAATTACTAGTTTGCAGCTAGGAATTATGTACCCGTGAATGTGAGGACCGACAACCGCCAAAACATCTATTCTATATCAACATTGCTGAATGTTACTCTGAACTATCTATTCTAACCACATCAGAGAGAGAGAGGGCGGACAAACTCTCCAACAGAAACAAACTTTCAACAGAGATCACGACGACACACTGAGCATAAATATATTGATTGATTGCAATTATTCCCGAATGAGTGAGCATTCATGTGCAAAGGAGTAGCATTTCAATTGTTATAATTATCAACTGTTTAGTGACTCTTTTGTCTTTCGCGGCCTTCTCAGTCCCTTTGTCTAATAAGCCGCCATACCGGTTTAGCCCACTAGGGCACATTCCCCTATCATTTATCACTTGTAACCATATCTACTTGTTTGTTTGTGCATTTCTGTGATTATTTAGTTAGTTAATAAATAAATGATTGAGACAATTGACGCATGGATGACTCATAGTGAAGACAGGGTTTGTGCAGATAACCAACAATTTACGACGTTTGGATTGAGACTAATGTGAGGTAAAGAATAATTCATTAATTAGAAGACTAATTGATCAGATATCAAAATATCTGAAAGTTATATTAGGAACTTTGTAATCTGAATATTTTCCTTGGTGCCCCGACTTCCTAGTTAATTACATCTACTTGATTAGTTAATCACGTAATAATAATTACAGAGAATGGATTTGATAAACTAAACAGTCTTCAGTGTAATGATGCCAAAGACGTGACATGCGAGGAATCTAAGATAGAATTGGACTTTGCTGTTGAATTCTATATATCAATTGTACAAACAGACTGCTTTGTAAACACATTGGTTGTGTGTGTGTGTTTCCATTTGAACAAGCTATTTTGGGAGCGCCTCCGGTCGTGTGTTGTTAGCGTCAGAGCACTGAGTGATACATTCCAGATTTAGTCCATTAGGCCAAACAGTACTATTTCTGTTGGTCAATATTAACTTCTAGAGCAAGGGCATAGAGCCAGTAAGGTTAGAAATTAGAAGATATATCTGTTCTGTGACTGAGCTGAAGTGTTCTGTCCGCCTGCCGGCGCGCTAGTACAGCGTGGGTAGGCCACAGGTATATCTATATTTATGTACCCTGTTGCTCCGGTCACCATAACGCTAGCAAAGTATGCCGAATGGGTTACTTGTTTGTTTGTGTGTGCATTTCTGTGATTATTTAGTTAGTTAACAAATAAATGATTGAGACAATTGATGTACGGATGATTCAGTGAAGACTGGGTTTGTGCACATAACCAACAATTTACGATGTTTGGAATGAGACTAACGTGAGGTAAAGAATAATTCATTAATTAGAAGACTAATTGATCAGATATCAAAATATCTGAAAGTTATATGAGGAAAATTCAAACTTTGTAATCTGAATATTTTCCTTGGTGCCCCAACTTCCTAGTTAATTACATCTACCTGATTAGTTAATCAGGTAATAATAATTACAGAGAATTGATTTGATAAATTAAACAGTCTTCAGATTAATGATGCCAAAGACGCGACAACGGGAAGCCAGGACTGGTGGTTAGTAAACCGGGGTTGGCGAGCACCAGAGCGGGGAGCGGGAGTAGACGTGACAGTAACGCTCTATTTCAACCTAACATTGGAACAGATTTGCAGACATGAGAATTGCAGAAGCATGAGATTACATGAACTGTGTGTTAGGATTGGAGGTAGAGCAATCTGATCCTAGATCTGTGGTTAACGGGCACCGCTACCAAGAGAGTTCTGAATAGATCATATGAGACTATACAGCTGTAGGATCTTAATTTGATCACCCTGTTGTGAGAATTTTCCTCTCCTGCAGGAAATACAAATTTGTAGTTTATTCAAGGTTTAAAAAGGCTTCTAAAGTTTGTCATTTCCATTTAGAAATGTCAGGCTTGATTTGCCTAAATGTCCATGAATTATTATCCACATAATAATTAACATTTCCTGTTGCTGCAGAATAATTTTCCTGCTGTGAGAAGCAGGGTCAAATTAAGATCCCAGATCTGTGGGATGACGCGAATTGCCACCACCCGATTCCCTACTGCTTGCTTTCTGTTCTACCTGATAATTAATTGTACCCACCTAGTGTCCAAGGTCTAACTTGGTCCCTGATTAGAGGGAAACATAAAAAAAGAAGCTGTTTCCACATCATTTCAGCCCCCCCAAATCTATGTGATGATGTTGAATCAGTGTGGAAAACTGATTGGAATTGCAAAACGTCATCAAGCATTTTATTATAGCATTTTATCATAACTTTTAACCTAAATCTAATAACATGGTGAAATGTTTTGTCGATTTCACTTTGAATTCAAAATAGTTGACAACACAACCAAATGTAAATCAAAATTAGATGTTGAACATGAGGGCCCTAAGATAATGAGTCACTTTTATAAATGCCATGCCAGGACCATGGTGACCGGTGAAGTAACAATAGCCCTAGAGAGAGGGATACATACAGAGAGAGAGAGATATATACAGAGAGAGGGATACATAGAGATTGGGTGGGAGGGGGAGAGAGAGCGAGAGATACACGCAGAGAGGGAGAGAGACCTTTATTTTTAACTAGGCAAGAACAAATTCTTATTTTCAATGACGGCCTAGGAACAGTGGGTTAACTGCCTGTTCAGGGGCAGAACGACAGATTTGTACATGGTCAGCTCGCAGGTTTGAACTTGAAACCTTCCGGTTACTAGTCCAACGTTCTAACCACTAGGCTACCCTGCCGCCCCACAGAGAGAGAGAGATACACACACAGAGAGGGGGTGGGGCGGGGTAGAGATTGTGTGGGAGGGGGGTTAGAGAGAGGGATACATACAGGTGGGGTAGAGAGAGTGAGATATAGAGAGAGTGAGACACACACAGAGAGAGAGAGAGAGAGTGAGACACACACACAGAGAGAGAGTGAGAGAGAGAGAGCAAAAGAGAGTGAGAGAGACACACAGAGGGAGAGAGAGAGCGAGAGAGGGAGAGAGAGAGAGAGACACCCACAGAGAGAGAGAGAGACACACAGAGGGAGAGAGAGAGCGAGAGAGACACACAGAGAGAGGGAGAGAGAGCGAGAGATACACACAGAGAGAGAGAGAGAGATACACAGAGACAGAGAGAGATATAACAAATAATAAAGGGCAATAAAGGGCAAAAACATATACATGATCAAATACAGATCTTAGAATCAACTATTAAAGACTGGAGAATCCAGTGGGTTCTGGTAATTACATTGAATGAGTTACAGGACAAAATAAAAACCCTCCAACCCAAAAAGGCCTGTGGTGTTGATGGTATCCTCAATGAAATGATCAAACATACAGGCAACAAATTCCAATTGGCTATACTAAAACTCTTTAACATCATCCTTAGCTCTGGCATCTTCCCCAATATTTGGAACCAAGGACTGATCACCCCAATCCACAAAAGTGGAGAAAAATTTGACCCCAATAACTACCGTGGAATATGCGTCAACAGTAACCTTGGGAAAATCCTCTGCATTATCATTAACAGCAGACTTGTACATTTCCTCAATGAAAACAACGTACTGAGCAAATGTCAAATTGTCTTTTTACCAAATTACCGTACAACAGACCATGTATTCACCCTGCACACCCTAATTGACAACCAAACAAACCAAAACAAAGGCAAAGTCTTCTCATGCTTTGTTGATTTCAAAATAGCCTTCAACTCAATTTGGCATGAGGGTCTGCTATACAAATTGATGGAAAGTGGTGTTGGGGGTAAAACATACGACATTATAAAATCCATGTACACAAACAACAAGTGTGCTGTTAAAATTGGCAAAAAACACACACATTTCTTCACACAGGGTCGTGGGGTGAGACAGGGATGCAGCTTAAGCCCCACCCTCTTCAACATATATATTAACGAATTGGCGCGGGCACTAGAAAAGTCTGCAGCACCCTGCCTCACCCTACTAGAATCTGAAGTCAAATGTCTGCTGATGATCTGGTGCTTCTGTCACCAACCAAGGAGGGCCTACAGCAGCACCTAGACCTTATGCACAGATTCTGTCAGACCTGGGCCCTGACAGTAAATCTCAGTAAGACCAAAATAATGGTGTTCCAAAAAAGGTCCAGTCACCAGGACCACAAATACAAATTCCATCTAGACACTGTTGCCCTAGAGCACACACAAACACTATACATACCTTGGCCTAAACATCAGAGCCACAGGTAACTTCCACAAAGCTGTGAACGATCTGAGAGACAAGGCAAGAAGGGCATTCTATGCCATCAAAAGGAACATAAATTCAACATACCAATTAGGATTTGGCTAAAAATACTTGAATCAGTCATAGAGCCCATTGCCCTCTATGGTTGTGAAGTCTGGGGTCCGCTCACCAACCAAGACTTCACAAAATGGGACAAACACCAAATTGAGACTCTGCACGCAGAATTATGCAAAAATGTCCTCTGTGTACAACGTAGAACACCAAATAATGCGTGCAGAGCAGAATTAGGCCGATACTAACTAATTATCAAAATCCAGAAAAGAGCCGTTAAATTCTACAACCACCTAAAAGGAAGCGATTCCCAAACCTTCCATAACAAAGCCATCACCTACAGAGAGATGAACCTGGAGAAGAGTCCCCTAAGCAAGCTGGTCCTGGGGCTCTGTTCATAAACACACCCTACAGAGCCCCAGGACATCAGCACAATTAGACCCAACCAAATCATGAGAAAACAAAAAGATAATTACTTGACACATTGGAAAGAATTTACAAAAAAACAGAGCAAACTAGAATGCTATTTGGCCCTACACAGAGAGTAAACAGCGGCACAATACCTGACCACTGTGACTGACCCAAAATTAAGGAAAGCTTTGACTATGTACAGACTCAGTGAGCATAGCCTTGCTATTGAGAAAGGCCGCCGTAGGCAGACATGGTTCTCAAGAGAAGACAGGCTATGTGCTCACTGCCCACAAAATGAGGTGGAAACTGAGCTGCACGTCCTAACC
>NC_056441.1:74629072-74696572 GCF_018296145.1 Oncorhynchus tshawytscha
TCCTGTGTGCTACCTATATCCCCCCACTAGAATCCCCATAATGAAGACAGCTTCTCCATCCTGGAGGGGGAAATCAATCATTTCCAGGCCCAGGGACATGTACTAGTCTGTGGCGACCTAAATGCCAGAACCGGACAAGAACCTGACACCCTCAGCACACAGGGGGACAAACACCTGCCTGGAGGTGACAGCATTCCCTCCCACATATGCCCCCCTAGGCACAACTATGACAACATAACCAACAAAAACGGGTCACAACTCCTGCAGCTCTGTCGCACTCTGGGTATGTACATAGTCAACGGTAGGCTTTGAGGGGACTCCTATGGTAGGTACACCTATAGCTCATCTCTTGGCAGTAGTACTGTAGACTACTTTATCACTGACCTCAACCCAGAGTCTCTCAGAGCGTTCACAGTCAGCCCACTGACACCCCTATCAGACCACAGCAAAATCACAGTCTACTTAAACAGAGCAATACTCAATCATGAGGCATCAAAGCCAAAGGAACTGAGTAACATTAAGAAATGCTATAGATGGAAGGAATGCAGTTTGGAAACCTACCAAAAAACAATTAGGCAACAACAAATTCAATCCCCTTTAGACAATTTCCTGGGTAAAACGTTCCACTGTAATAGTGAAGGTGTAAACTTGGCAGTAGAAAATCTTAACAGTATATTTGACCTCTCAGCCTCCCTATCAAATCTAAAAATCTCAAATAGAAAACCGAAGAAAATTAACAACAATGACAAATGGTTTGATGAAGAATGCAAAAATCTAAGAAAGAAATTGAGAAACCTGTCCAACCAAAAACATAGAGACCTGGAAAACCTGAGTCTACGCCTTCACTATGGTGAATCACTAAAACAATACAGAAATACACTACGGAAAAAGAAGGAACAGCATGTCAGAAATCAGCTCAATGTAATTGAAGAATCCATAGACTCTAACCACTTCTGGGATAATTGGAAAACACTAAACAAACAACAACACGAAGAATTATCTATCCAAAATGGAGATGTATGGGTAAACCACTTCTCCAATCTTTTTGGCTCTATAACAAAGAATAAAGAGCAAAAACATATACATGATCAAATACAGATCTTAGAATCAACTATTAAAGACTACCAGAACCCACTGGATTCTCCAATTACATTGAATGAGTTACAGGACAAAATACAAACCCTCCAACCCAAAAGGCCTGTGGTGTTGATGGTATCCTCAATGAAATGATCAAATATACAGACAACAAATTCCAATTGGCTATACTAAAACTCTTTAACATCATCCTTAGCTCTGGCATCTTCCCCAATATTTGGAACCAAGGACTGATCACCCCAATCCACAAAAATGGAGACAAATTTGACCCCAATAACTACCGTGGAATATGCGTCAACAGTAACCTTGGGAAAATCCTCTGCATTATCATTAACAGCAGACTCGTACACTTCCTCAATGAAAACAATGTACTGAGCAAATGTCAAATTGGCTTTTTACCAAATTACCGTACAACAGACCATGTATTCACCCTGCACACCCTAATTGACAACCAAACAAACCAAAACAAAGGCAAAGTCTTCTCATGCTTTGTTGATTTCAAAAAAGCCTTCGACTCAATTTGGCATGAGGGTCTGCTATACAAACTGATGGAAAGTGGTGTTGGGGGTAAAACATACGACATCATAAAATCCATGTACACAAACAACAAGTGTGCGGTTAAAATTGGCAAAAAACACACAAATTTCTTCACACAGGGTCGTGGGGTTAGACAGGGATGCAGCTTATGCCCCACCCTCTTCAACATATATATCAACGAACTGGCGCGGGCACTAGAAAAGTCTGCAGCACCCGGCCTCACCCTACTAGAATCCGAAGTCAAATGTCTGCTGTTTGCTGATGATCTGGTACTTCTGTCACCAACCAAGGAGGGCCTACAGCAGCACCTAGATCTTATGCACAGATTCTGTCAGACCTGGGCCCTGACAGTAAATCTCAGTAAGACCAAAATAATGGTGTTCCAAAAAAGGTCCAGTCACCAGGACCACAAATACAAATTCCATCTAGACACTGTGGCCCTAGAGCACACAAAAAACTATACATACCTTGGCCTAAACATCAGTGCCACAGGTAACTTCCACAAAGCTGTGAACGATCTGAGAGACAAGGCAAGAAGGGCATTCTATGCCATCAAAAGGAACATAAATTTCAACATACCAATTAGGATCTGGCTAAAAATACTTGAATCAGTCATAGAGCCCATTGCCCTTTATGGTTGTGAGGTCTGGGGTCCGCTCACCAACCAAGACTTCACAAAATGGGACAAACACCAAATTGAGACTCTGCACGCAGAATTCTGCAAAAATATCCTCCGTGTACAACGTAGAACACCAAATAATGCATGCAGAGCAGAATTAGGCCGATACCCACTAATTATCAAAATCCAGAAAAGAGCTGTTAAATTCTATAACCACCTAAAAGGAAGCGATTCCCAAACCTTCCACAACAAAGCCATCACCTACAGAGAGATGAACCTGGAGAAGAGTCCCTAAGCAAGCTGGTCCTGGGGCTCTGTTCACAAACACACCCTACAGAGTCCCAGGACAGCAGCACAATTAGACCCAACCAAATCATGAGAAAACAAAAAGATAATTACTTGACACATTGGAAAGAATTAACAAAAAAACAGAGCAAACTAGAATGCTATTTGGCCCTACACAGAGAGTACACAGCGGCAGAATACCTGACCACTGTGACTGACCCAAAATTAAGGAAAGCTTTGACTATGTACAGACTCAGCGAGCATAGCCTTGCTATTGAGAAAGGCCGCCGTAGGCAGACATGGCTCTCAAGAGAAGACAGGCTATGTGCTCACTGCCCACAAAATGAGGTGGAAACTGAGCTGCACTTCCTAACCTCCTGCCCAATGTATGACCATATTAGAGAGACATATTTTCCTCAGATTACACAGATCCACAAAGAATTCGAAAACAAATCCAATTTTGAAAAACTCCCATATCTACTGGGTGAAATTCCAGTGTGCCATCAAAGCAGCAAGATTTGTGACCTGTTGCCACGAGAAAAGGGCAACCAGTGAAGAACACGCACCATTGTAAATACAACCCATATCTATGCTTATTTATTTTATCTTGTGTCCTTTACCATTTGTACATTGTTAAAACACTGTATATATATATAATATGACATTTGTAATGTCTTTATTGTTTTGAAACTTCTGTATGTGTAATGTCTACTGTTAATTTTTATTGTTTATTTCACTTTATATATTATCTACCTCACTTGCTTTGGCAATGTTAACACATGTTTCCCATGCCAATAAAGCCCTTGAATTGAATTGAATTGAATTGAGAGGAGGGAAAGAGAGAGGAGGGAAAGAGAGAGGAGGGAAAGAGAGAGGAGGGAAAGAGAGAGGAGGAAGAGACGAAATAAAGAATGGAGAGAGGAGGGGCTGAGTAAGTCACCCCCAAAGGCAACCTCGCCTCCTTTCTTTGCTGGTGTGTGTGTGTGTGTGTGTGTGTGTGTAGTTTATTGCTGATCAGGTAGGGAAAGAGAATTTAGACCCAAGCGCACGCACACACACACACACACACGCTGAAAAACACACACACGCTCGTTGTCCCTCACTAAGCACTATGAAATCTCATTAATGTGTATTACTCTATTTGTGGGAGGATTTTGTTTTGAGAACATTAAATTAAAAACTAATCTGGCTGCTCTCAGACAATTATTTGTGTTTATTATGCACATTAGAACAGACCTCTTTCAAATTAAAACTCTGACTCAATGTTGTCAGTCTCTTTGGGATCATCTGAATACTGACTACCCTGTCACTATCTCATGAAATTATAAATAGTGTGCATGTCCAAATGCGTATGTCAATGAGTATGTGTGTGTGTGTGTGTGTCTCCAGGTCATCTGCTAGTTAATTCAGCTGTGTTCTCGCTAGCCCCGGGGACTCCTGCTCTGTCACCATGAAGAGGCTGTTTACGTAAGTACAGACTCTGACCATAACAGATCTACCGCTTTGTGGATGTGGAGGTGTGATGGCTGTTTGCAGTAAGGCAAGTGTGAGTGTATGGTCTTGAATGCAGTTGTTTATCTTACTTGTGTCCTTGCGTGCAAGTGTTGTGTACGTACATACCTATGTCTGTCTGTCTGTCTGTCTGTCTGTCTGTCTGTCTGTCTGTCTGTCTGTCTGTCTGTCTGTCTGTCTGTCTGTCTGTCTGTCTGTCTGTCTGTCTGTCTGTCTGTCTGTCTGTCTGTCTGTCTGTCTGTCTGTCTGTCTGTCTGTCTGTCTGTCTGTCTGTCTGTCTGTCTGTCTCTGTCTGTCTGTCGGACTCTTTGTTTTTATTGTCATGGAGTGGAGCAGCTGCAACTCTCCACTCGGGCGGGCGGCCGTCCGTCCGTCCGTCCGTCCGCCGGAGTGGAGAGTTGCAGCTGCTCCACTCCATGACAATAAAAACAAAGAGGGAGGGAGGAGGAGAAAGAAAGGTAGAGAGGGAGTTTACAATACAGAAATACACTACGGAAAAAGAAGGAACAACACGTCAGAAATCAGCTCAATGTAAAAAAAGAATCCAAAGACTCTAACCCCTTCTGGGAAAATTGGAAAACACTAAAGAAACAACAACAAAGAATTATCTATCCAAAATGGAGATGTATGGGTAAAACACTCCAATCTTTTTGTCTCTATAACAAAGAACAAAGAAACATATACATGATCAAATACAAATCTTAGAATCCACTATTAAAGACTACCAGATAACACTGGATTCTCCAATTACCTTGAATGAACTACAGGACAAAATACAAACCCTCCTACCCAAAAAGGCCTGTGGTGTTGATGGTATCCTCAATGAAATGATCAAATATACAGACAACAAATTCCAATTGGCTATACTAAAACTCTTTAACATCATCCTTAGCTATGGCATCTTCCCCAATATTTGGAACCAAGGACTGATCACCCCAATTGTCACGACTTCCGCCGAAGTCGGCCCTTCTCCTTGTTCGGGTGGTGTTCGGCGGTCGACGTCACCGGCTTTCTAGTCACTACCGATCCATTTTTCTGTTTAGTTTTGTCTGATTACATACACACCTGTTTTACATTCCCTCATTACATCCCCTATTTAACCATCTGACATACATTTCTGTTCTGTCCGTGATTGTTTATGTCGTTAGTGGTTGTGTTCATGTTAGAGTTTTGTTGTATGTTCCATTTTGGGAATGTTGCTTTATTCTTTGAGTAAACTCAGTTGTATTACTCCATACCTGTGGGGGGCGGCAGTGTAGCCTAGTGGTTGTACAGATGAACGTGGTCCCTTCAGGCATTGGGAAATTGCTCCCAAGCATGAACCAGACTTGTGGAGGTCTACAATTTTTTGGGGCTGATTTCTTTTAATTTTCCCATGATGTCAAGCAAAGAGGCACTGAGTTTGAACTAGGCCTTGAAATACATCCACAGGTTTTTGATCATTTAATTTTTTATTTCACCTTTATTTAACCAGGTAGGCTAGTTGAGAACAAGTCCTCATTTGCAACTGCACCTGGCCAAGATAAAGCAAAGCAGTGTGACACAGACAACAACACAGAGTTACAGATGGAGTAAACAATAAACAAGCCAATAACACAATAAACAAGTCAATGACACAGTAGAAAAAATAAAGTCTATATACAGTGTAGGACTCCTCCAATTGACTCAAATTATGCCAATTAGCCTATCAGAAGCTTCTAAAACCATGACATTTTCTGGAATTTTCCAAGCTGTTTAAAGGCACAGTCAACTTAGTGTATGTAAACTTCTGACCCACTGGAAATGTGATACAGTGAATAAAAGTGAAATAATCTGTCTGTAAACAATTGTTGGAAAAATGACTTGTGTCATGCACAAAGTAGATGTCCTAACCGACTTGGCAACACAATAGTTTGCTATTGCTATACATTTGTGGAGTGGTTGAAAAACAAGTTTTAATGACTCCAACCTAAGTGTATGTAAACATCTGACTTCAGCTGTATGTTTATTTATTTCCATTTTCTACTTTAAAAATTTGCACATCGTTACAACACTGTGTATATATATATATATAATATGACATTTGTAATGTCTTTATTCTTTTGGAACTTCTGTGAGAGTAATGTTTACTGTTCATTTTTTTATTCTTTATTTAACTTTTGTTTATTATCTACTTCACTTGCTTTGGCAATGTTAACATATGTTTCCCATGCCTATAAAGCCCCTTGATTTGAACTGAATTGAATTGAGGGAAGGAAGGAGGGAGGGAGATAGAGAGAAGGGGGGAGTCAGAGAGAAGGGGGGAGTCAGAGAGAAAGAGGGAGTCAGAGAGAAAGAGAACAGTCAGAACAGGGAGATGGAGAGAGGTGAGAGAAAGAGAACAATGAGAACAGAGAGATTGAGAGAGGTGAGAGAAAGAGAACAGTGGGAACAGAGAGGAGGTGAGAGAAAGAGAACAGTGGGAACAGAGAGATGGAGAGAGGTGAATGAGAGAACAGTGAGAACAGGGAGATTGAGAGAGGTGAGAGAAAGAGAACAGTGGGAACAGAGAGATGGAGAGAGGTGAATGAAAGAGAACAGTGAGAAGAGAGAGATTGAGAGAGGTGAATGAAAGAGAACAGTGGGAACAGGGAGATGGAGAGAGGTGAGAGAAAGAGAACAGTGAGAACAGGGAGATTGAGAGAGGTGAGAGAAAGAGAACAGTGAGAACAGGGAGATTGAGAGAAAGAACAGTGAGAACAGAGAGATTGAGAGAGGTGAGAGAAAGAGAACAGTGGGAACAGGGAGATTGAGAGAAAGAACAGTGAGAACAGAGAGATTGAGAGAGGTGAGAGAAAGAGAACAGTGAGAACAGGGAGATGGAGAGAGGTGAGAGAAAGAGAACAGTGAGAACAGGGAGATTGAGAGAAAGAACAGTGAGAACAGAGAGATTGAGAGAGGTGAGAGAAAGAGAACAGTGGGAACAGAGAGATGGAGAGAGGTGAATGAAAGAGAACAGTGAGAAGAGAGAGATTGAGAGAGGTGAATGAAAGAGAACAGTGAGAATAGGGAGATGGAGAGAGGTGAGAGAAAGAGAACAGTGAGAACAGAGAGGAGGTGAGAGAAAGAGAACAGTGAGAACAGGGAGATGGAGAGAGGTGAATGAAAGAGAACAGTGAGAATAGGGAGATGGAGAGAGGTGAGAGAAAGAGAACAGTGAGAACAGAGAGGAGGTGAGAGAAAGAGAACAGTGGGAACAGAGAGATTGAGAGAGGTGAATGAAAGAGAACAGTGGGAACAGAGAGATTGAGAGAGGTGAATGAAAAAGAACAGTGGGAACAGAGAGATGGAGAGAGGTGAATGAAAGAGAACAGTGAGAACAGGGAGATGGAGAGAGGTGAGAGAAAGAGAACAGTGAGAACAGGGAGATTGAGAGAAAGAACAGTGAGAACAGAGAGGAGGTGAGAGAAAGAGAACAGTGGGAACAGAGAGATGGAGAGAGAAAGAGAACAGTGAGAACAATGAGAACAGTGAGAACAGAGAGGAGGTGAGAGAAAGAGAACAGTGAGAACAGAGAGATGAGAGCGGTGAGAGAAAGAGAACAATGAGAACAGAGAGGAGGTGAGAGAAAGAGAACAGTGAGAACAGTGAGAACAGAGAGGAGGTGAGAGAAAGAGAACAGTGAGAACAGAGAGGAGGTGAGAGAAAGAGAACAGTGAGAACAGAGAGATGGAGAGAGGTGAGAGAAAGAGAACAGAGAGATTGAGAGGTGAGAGAAAGAGAACAGTGAGAACAATGAGAACAGTGAGAACAGTGAGAACAGTGAGAACAGTGAGAACAGTGAGAACAGAGAGGAGGTGAGAGAAAGAGAACAGTGAGAACAGAGAGATGGAGAGAGGTGAGAGAAAGAGAACAGTGAGAACAGAGAGATGAGAGAAAGAGAACAGTGAGAAATGTGAGAACAGAGAGGAGGTGAGAGAAAGAGAACAGTGAGAACAGTGAGAACAGAGAGATGAGAGAGGTGAGAGAAAGAGAACATTGAGAACAGAGAGGAGGTGAGAGAAAGAGAACATTGAGAACAGAGAGGAGGTGAGAGAAAGAGAACAGTGAGAACAGAGAGATGAGAGAGGTGAGAGAAAGAGAACATTGAGAACAGAGAGGAGGTGAGAGAAAGAGAACAGTCAGAACAGAGAGATGGAGAGAGGTGAGAGAAAGAGAACAGTGAGAACAGAGAGATGGAGAGAGCAGGCTCTGCTCACACTTACTGGCCTGAGGTCAAACCACACGACCAACAACATTGGACACTTTATGGAACACAAAGCCTTCACTATCTCATCCTGGAATATCCAAGGCCTGAGGTCATCTGCCTTTGGCCTAAAGAGCAGGAACCCGGACTTCACCAAAGAAGTCGGTAATACAGACATTGTCATCCTGCAAGAAAACTGGTATAGAGGAGACAGACCCACTGGTTGCCCTCTAGATTACAGAGAGCTGGTAGTCCCATCCACCAAACTACCAGGTGTAAAACAGGGAAGGGACTCAGGGGGTATGCTAATTTGGTACAGAGCAGATCTAACTCTCTCCATTAAATTAATCAAAACAGGAACATTTTACATTTGGCTAGAAATTCAAAAGGAAATTATCTTAATTAACAGAGAAAAATGTCCTCCTTTGTGCTACCTATATCCCCTCACTAGAATCCCCATAATGAAGACAGCTTCTCCATCCTGGAGGGGGAAATCAATCATTTCCAGGCCCAGGGACATGTACTAGTCTGTGGCGACCTAAATGCCAGAACTGGACAAGAACCTGACACCCTCAGCACACAGGGGGACAAACACCTGCCTGCAGGTGACAGCATTCCCTCCCACATATGCCCCCCTAGGCACAACTATGACAACATAACCAACAAAAACGGTCACAACTCCTGCAGCTCTGTTGCACGCTGGGTATGTACATAGTCAATGGTAGGCTTCGAGGGGACTCCTATAGCTCATCTCTTGGCAGTAGTACTGTAGAATACTTTATCACTGACCTCAACCCAGAGTCTCTCAGAGTGTTCACAGTCAGCCCACTGACACCCCTATCAGACCACACCAAAATCACAGTCTACTTGAACAGAGCAATACTCAATCATGAGGCATCAAAGCCAAAGGAACTGAGTAACATTAAGAAATGCTATAGATGGAAGGAATGCAGCTTGGAAACCTACCAAAGCCAATTAGGCAACAACAAATTCAATGCCTTTTAGACAATTTCCTGGGTAAAACATTCCACTGTAATAGTGAAGGTGTAAACTTGGCAGTAGAAAATCTTAACAGTATATTTGACCTCTCAGCTTCCCTATCAAATCTAAAAATCTCAAATAGAAAACTGAAGAAAATTAACAACAATGACAATTGGTTTGATGAAGAATGCAAAACTCTAAGAAAGAAATTGAGAAACCTGTCCAACCAAAAACATAGAGACCGGGAAATCTGAGTCTACGCCTTCACTATGGCGAATCACTAAAACAATACAGAAATACACTGTGGAAAAAGAAGGAACAGCACGTCAAAAATCATCTCAATGTAATTGAAGAATCCATAGACTCTAACCACTTCTGGGAAAATTGGAAAGCACTAAACAAACAACACAAAGAATTATCTATACAAAATGGAGATGTATGGGTAAACCACTTCTCCAATCTTTTTGGCTCAATAACAAATAATAAAGAGCAAAAACATATACAGGATTAAATACAAAGCTTAGAATCAATTATTACAGATGATCAGAACCCACTGGATTCTCCAATTACCTTGAATGAGCTACAGGACAAAATACAAAAACCTCCTACCCAAAAAGGCCTGTGGTGTTGATGGTATCCTCAATGAAATGATCAAATATACAGACAACAAATTCCAATTGGCTATACTAAAACTCTTTAACATAATCCTTAGCTCTGGCATCTTCCCCAATATTTGGAACCAAGGACTGATCACCCCAATCCACAAAAGTGGAGACAAATTTGACCCCAATAACTACCGTGGGATATGCGTCAACAGTAACCTTGGGAAAATACTCTGCATTATCATTAACAGCAGACTCGTACATTTCCTCAATGAAAACAATGTACTGAGCAAATGTCAAATTGGCTTTTTACCAAATTACCGTACAACAGACAATGTATTCACCCTGCACACCCTAATTGACAACCAAACAAACCAAAACAAAGGCAAAGTCTTCTCATGCTTTGTTGATTTCAAAAAAGCCTTCGACTCAATTTGGCATGAGGGTCTGCTATACAAATTGATGGAAAGTGGTGTTGGGGGTAAAACATACGGCATTATAAAATCCATGTACACAAACAACAAGTGTGCGGTTAAAATTGTCAAAAAACACACACATTTCTTCCCGCAGGGACGTGGGGTGAGACAGGGATGCAGCTTAAGCCCCACCCTCTTCAACATATATTTCAACGAATTGGCGCGGCACTAGAAAAGTCTGCACCACCCAGCCTCACCCTACTAGAATCTGAAGTCAAATGTCTACTGTTTGCTGATGATCTGGTACTCCTGTCACCAACCAAGGAGGGCCTACAGCAGCACCTATATATTCTAGACCTGGGCCCTGACAGTAAATCTCAGTAAAACCAAAACAATGGTGTTCCAAAAAAGGTCCAGTCACCATGACCACAAATACAAATTCCATCTAGACACCGTTGCCATAGAGCACACAAAAAACTATACATACCTTGGCCTAAACATCAGCGCCACAGGTAACTTCCACAAAGCTGTGAAAGATCTGAGACAAGGCAAGAAGGGCATTCTATGCCATCAAAAGGAACATAAAATTCAACATACCAATTAGGATCTGACTAAAAATACTTGAATCTGTCATAGAGCCCATTGCCCTTTATGGTTGTGAGGTCTGGGGTCCGCTCACCAACCAAGATTTCACAAAATGGGACAAACACCAAATTGAGAATCTGCATGCAGAATTCTGCAAAAATATCCTCAGTGTATAACGTAGAACCACCAAATAACGCATGCAAAGCAGAATTAGGCCGATACCCACTAATTATCAAAATCCAGAAAAGAGCCATTAAATTCTACAACCAGCTAAAAGGAAGCGATTCCCAGACCTTCCATAGCAAAGCCATCACCTACAACACAAACACACCCCACAGAGCCCCAGGACAGCAGCACAATTAGACCCAATCAAATCATGAGAAAACAAAAATATAATTACTTGACACATTGGAAAGAATTAACAAAAAAACAGAGCAAACTAGAATGCTATTTGGCCCTAAACAGAGAGTACACAATGGCAGAATACCTGACCACTGTGACTGACCCAAATTTAAAGAAAGCTTTGACTATATACAGCCACAGTGAGCATAGCCTTGCTATTGAGAAAGGCCGCCGTAGCCAGACATGGCTCTCAAGAGAAGACAGGCTATGTGAACACTGCCCACAAAAAGAGGTGGAAACTGAGCTGCACTTCCTAACCTCCTGCCCCTCCTGACCATTTTAGAGATATATATTTCCCTCAGATTACACAGATCCACAAAGAATTTGAAAACAATCCCAATTTTGATAAACTCCAATATTGTCACGACTCCTACCGAAGGTGGCTCCCTGTTCGAGTGGCGCTCGTCACCGGCCTACTAGCTGCCACTGATCCCTTTTCCCCTTTCTGTTTATTGGTTTCACCTGTTTTGTGTGTAGGCTGATTAGTCAGGCTATGTTAGCCAGTAGGCCCGCCTGCTCTTTGTGCGGGATTGTTTTGTGTGTAGGCTGATTAGTCAGGCTATGTTAGCCAGTAGGCCCGCCTGCTCTTTGTGCGGGATTGTTTTGTGTGTAGGCTGATTAGTCAGGCTATGTTAGCCAGTAGGCCCGCCTGCTCTTTGTGCGGGATTGTTTTGTGTTGCTACTGTGCACGTTTGAGGTTGACGTGTTTTCATTCATGGGCTTTTCTCCGGACTATTTGAGTCACGTGTTTGGGGCATTTGTTTTGTGTGCGCCCTGTGTTTCATGGGGTGGCTTATGTTCGCCGTGTGTGCAATTAAAAGCACTACCCTGTACGCTCTGCTCCCTGCGCCTGACGTTGCACCCACTATGCACACAGCGTTACACATATCTACTGGGTGAAATTCCACAGTGTGCCATCACAGCAGCAAGATTTGTGACCTGTTGCCACAAGAAAAGGGCAACCAGTGAAGAACAAACACCATTGTAACCCATATTTATGCTTATTTATTATCACTTGTGTACCCTTAACCATTTGTACATCGTCACAACACTGTATATATATAATATGACATTTGTAATGTCTTTATTGTTTCGAAACTTCTGTATGTGTAATGTTTAATGTTCATTTTTATTGTTTATTTCACTTTTGTATGTTATCTACCTCAATTGCTTTGGCAATGTTAACACATGTTTCCCATGCCAATAAAGCCCCTTGAATTGAACTGAATTGAGAGGCGAGAGAAAGAGAGCAGAGAAAGGGAAGATGCAGAAATGCATTATTGATTACTGATTATAAATGAGTACAGTTAGAGCATGAGTAGCAAATATCTATACTGTATGAGGAAGAAAATCTACAGAATTTGGCATCTTGTTCATCAACATCTCACATTTGGCTACGTATTAGTCTCTGTTTGTACAACAGTCAAAGAAAAAAAAGAAAGATAGAGGGAGGGAGGGAGATATACTGTATATATATATGATAGAAAGAGAGGGGAGGGAGATATGCTGTATATATATATGATAGAAAGAGAGGGGAGGGAGATATGCTGTATATATATATGATAGAAAGAGAGAGGAGAGAGATATACTGTATATATATATATATGATAGAAAGAGAGAGGGAGGGAGATATACTGTATATATATATGATAGAAAGATAGAGGGAGGGAGATATGCTGTATATATATATGATAGAAAGAGAGAGGGAGGGAGATATACTGTATATATATATATGATAGAAAGATAGAGGGAGGGAGATATACTGTATATATATATATGATAGAAAGAGAGAGGAGGGAGAGATATACTGTATATATATATATATATATATATATATATATATATATATATATATATATATATGATAGAAAAGAGAGAGGGAGGGAGATATACTGTATATATATATGATAGAAAGAGAGAGGGAGGGAGATATACTGTATATATATATAGAAAGAGAGAGGGAGAGAGATATACTGTATATATATATATGATAGAAAGAGAGAGGGAGGGAGATATACTGTATATATATATGATAGAAAGATAGAGGGAGGGAGATATATGCTGTATATATATATGATAGAAAGAGAGAGGAGGAGATATACTGTATATATATATATGATAGAAAGATAGAGGGAGGGAGATATACTGTATATATATATATGATAGAAAGAGAGAGGGAGGGTAGATATACTGTATATATATATATGATAGAAAGATAGAGGGAGGGAGATATACTGTATATATATATGATAGAAAGAGAGAGGAGGGAGATATACTGTATATATATATATGATAGAAAGAGAGAGGAGGGAGATATACTGTATATATATATATGATAGAAAGAGAGAGGAGGGAGATATACTGTATATATATATATGATAGAAAGATAGAGGGAGGGAGATATACTGTATATATATATATGATAGAAAGATAGAGGGAGGAGATATACTGTATATATATATATGATAGAAAGAGAGAGGAGGGAGATATACTGTATATATATATATGATAGAAAGAGAGGGAGGGAGATATACTGTATATATATATGATAGAAAGAGAGAGGGGGAGATATACTATATATATATATATGATAGAAAGAGAGAGGAGGGAGATATACTGTATATATATATGATAGAAAGATAGAGGAGGAGATATACTATATATATATATAGAAAGATAGAGGAGGGAGATATACTGATATATATATATGATAGAAAGAGAGGGAGGGAGATATACTGTATATATATATATATATATATATATATATATATATATATATATATATATATACTATATATATATATAGAAAGAGAGAGGGAGGGAGATATACTGTATATATATATGATAGAAAGAGAGAGGGAGGGAGATATACTGTATATATATGATAGAAAGAGAGAGGGAGGGAGATATACTGTATATATATGATAGAAATAGAGAGGGAGAGAGATATACTGTATATATATGATAGAAATAGAGAGGGAGGGAGATATACTGTATATATATGATAGAAATAGAGAGGGAGAGGGAGATATACTGTATATATATGATATAAATAGAGAGGGAGAGAGATATACTGTTTATATATGATAGTAATAGAGAGGGAGGGAGATATACTGTATATATATGATAGAAATAGAGAGCGAGAGAGATATACTGTATATATATGATAGAAATAGAGAGGGAGGGAGATATACTGTATATATATGATAGAAATAGAGGGAGAGAGAGATATACTGTATATATATGATAGAAATAGAGAGGGAGGGAGATATACTGTATATATATGATAGAAATAGAGAGCGAGAGAGATATACTGTATATATATGATAGAAATAGAGAGGGGGAGAGATATACTGTATATATATGATAGAAATAGAGAGGGAGAGAGATATACTGTATATATATGATAGAAATAGAGAGCGAGAGAGATATACTGTATATATATGATAGAAAGAGAGAGGGAGGGAGATATAATGTATATATATATATATGATAGAAAGAGAGAAGGGGGGAGATATACTGTATATATATATGATAGAAAGAGAGAGGAAGGGAGATATACTGTATATATATGATAGAAATAGAGAGGGAGGGAGATATACTGTATATATATGATAGAAATAGAGAGGGAGAGAGATATACTGTATATATATATATGATAGAAAGAGAGAGGGAGGGAGATATACTGTATATATATATATGATAGAAAGAGAGAGGGAGGGAGATATACTGTATATATATATGATAGAAAGAGAGAGGGAGGGAGATATACTGTATATATATATATGATAGAAAGAGAGAGGGAGGGAGATATACTGTATATATATATGATAGAAAGAGAGAGGGAGGGAGATATACTGTATATATATATATGATAGAAAGAGAGAGGGAGGGAGATATACTGTATATATATATATATGATAGAAAGAGAGAGGGAGGGAGATATACTGTATATATATATATGATAGAAAGAGAGAGGGAGGGAGATATACTGTATATATATATATGATAGAAAGAGAGGAGGGAGATATGCTGTATATATATATATGATAGAAAGAGAGGGAGGAGATATACTGTATATATATATATATATGATAGAAAGAGAGAGGGAGATATATTGTATATATATATATATATATATATATATATGATAGAAAGAGAGGAGGGAGATATACTGTATATATATATATGATAGAAAGATAGAGGAGGAGATATGCTGTATATATATATATATATGATAGAAAGAGAGAGGGAGGAGATATACTGTATATATATATATATATATGATAGAAAGAGAGAGGAGGAGATATGCTGTATATATATATATGATAGAAAGAGAGAGGGAGGGAGATATACTGTATATATATATATATATGATAGAAAGAGAGAGGGAGGAGATATATTGTATATATATATATATATATATATATGATAGAAAAGAGAGGGAGGGAGATATACTGTATATATATATATGATAGAAAGATAGAGGAGGGAGATATGCTGTATATATATATGATAGAAAGAGAGAGGGAGGGAGATATACTGTATATATATATATGATAGAAAGAGAGAGGGAGGGAGATATGCTGTATATATATGATAGAAATAGAGAGGAGAGGAGATATACTGTATATATATATGATAGAAAGAGAGGGGAGGGAGATATACTGTATATATATATGATAGAAAGAGAGAGGGAGGGAGATATACTGTATATATATATGATAGAAAGAGAGGGGAGGGAGATATACTGTATATATATATATGATAGAAAGATAGAGGGAGGGAGATATACTGTATATATATATATGATAGAAAGAGAGGGGAGGGAGATATGCTGTATATATATATATGATAGAAAGATAGAGGGAGGGAGATATACTGTATATATATATATGATAGAAAGAGAGAGGAGGGAGATATACTGTATATATATATATGATAGAAAGATAGAGGGAGGAGATATGCTGTATATATATATGATAGAAAGAGAGAGGGAGGGAGATATACTGTAAATATATATATGATAGAAAGATAGAGGGAGGGAGATATACTGTATATATATATGATAGAAAGAGAGAGGAGGGAGATATACTGTAAATATATATATGATAGAAAGAGAGAGGGAGGGAGATATACTGTAAATATATATATGATAGAAAGATAGAGGGAGGGAGATATACTGTATATATATATATGATAGAAAGAGAGAGGGAGGGAGATATGCTGTATATATATATGATAGAAAGAGAGAGGAGGAGATATACTGTATATATATATATGATAGAAAGAGAGAGGGAGGGAGATATGCTGTATATATATATGATAGAAAGAGAGAGGGAGGGAGATATACTGTATATATATGATAGAAAGATAGAGGGAGGGAGATATACTGTATATATATATATGATAGAAAGAGAGAGGGAGGGAGATATACTGTATATATATATATGATAGAAAGAGAGAGGAGGGAGATATGCTGTATATATATATGATAGAAAGAGAGAGGAGGGAGATATACTGTATATATATATATGATAGAAAGAGAGAGGGAGGGAGATATGCTGTATATATATATGATAGAAAGAGAGAGGGAGGGAGATATACTGTATATATATGATAGAAAGAGAGAGGGAGGGAGATATACTGTATATATATGATAGAAAGAGAGAGGGAGGGAGATATGCTGTATATATATATATGATAGAAAGAGAGAGGGAGGGAGATATACTGTATATATATGATAGAAAGATAGAGGGAGGGAGATATACTGTATATATATATGATAGAAAGAGAGAGGGAGGGAGATATACTGTATATATATGATAGAAAGATAGAGGAGGGAGATATACTGTATATATATATATGATAGAAAGAGAGAGGGAGGAGATATACTGTATATATATATATGATAGAAAGAGAGAGGGAGGGAGATATACTGTATATATATATATGATAGAAAGAGAGAGGGAGGGAGATATGCTGTATATATATATGATAGAAAGAGGGAGGGAGGGAGATATGCTGTATATATATATGATAGAAAGAGAGGAGGGAGGGAGATATACTGTATATATATATGATAGAAAGAGAGAGGGAGGGAGATATGCTGTATATATATATGATAGAAAGAGAGAGGGAGGGAGATATACTGTATATATATATATGATAGAAAGAGAGGGAGGGAGATATGCTGTATATATATATGATAGAAAGAGAGAGGGAGGGATATATACTGTATATATATGATAGAAAGAGAGAGGGAGGGAGATATACTGTATATATATGATAGAAAGAGAGAGGGAGGGAGATATGCTGTATATATATATGATAGAAAGAGAGAGGGAGGGAGATATGCTGTATATATATATGATAGAAAGAGAGAGGGAGGGAGATATACTGTATATATATATATGATAGAAAGAGAGAGGGAGGGAGATATACTGTATATATATGATAGAAAGAGAGAGGGAGGAGATATGCTGTATATATATATGATAGAAAGAGAGAGGGAGGGAGATATATGTATATATATGATAGAAAGAGAGAGGGAGGGAGATATACTGTATATATATGATAGAAAGAGAGAGGAGGGAGATATACTGTATATATATGATAGAAAGAGAGAGGGAGGAGATATACTGTATATATATGATAGAAAGAGAGAGGAGGGAGATATGCTGTATATATATATGATAGAAAGAGAGGGAGGGAGATATGCTGTATATATATGATAGAAAGAGAGAGGGAGGGAGATATATTGTATATATATATATATATATATGATAGAAAGAGAGAGGAGGAGATATACTGTATATATATATGATAGAAAGAGAGGAGGAGATATATTATATATATATATATATATATATGATAGAAAGAGAGAGGGAGGGAGATATACTGTATATATATATGATAGAAAGAGAGAGAGGAGATATACTGTATATATATATGATAGAAAGAGAGAGGGAGGGAGATATGCTGTATATATATGATAGAAAGAGAGGGAGGGAGATATACTGTATAATATATGATAGAAAGAGAGAGAGGAGATATACTGTATATATATATGATAGAAAGAAAGAGAGAGGGAGGAGATATACTGTATATATATATGATAGAAAGAGAGAGAGAGGAGGGAGATATACTGTATATATATATGATAGAAAGAGAGAGAGAGGGAGATATACTGTATATATATATATATGATAGAAAGAGAGAGGGAGGGAGATATACTGTATATATATATATATGATAGAAAGAGAGAGGAGGGAGATATACTGTATATATATATGATAGAAAGAGAGAGAGGGAGGAGATATACTGTATATATATATGATAGAAAGAGAGAGAGGGAGGGAGATATACTGTATATATATGATAGATAGAAAGAGAGAGGGAGGGAGATATACTGTATATATATATATGATAGAAAGAGAGAGGGAGGGAGATATACTGTATATATATATGATAGAAAGAGAGAGGGAGGAGATATACTGTATATATATATGATAGAAAGAGAGAGGAGGGAGATATACTGTATATATATATGATAGAAAGAGAGAGGGAGGAGATATACTGTATATATATATAGAAAGAAAGAGAGAGGGAGGGAGATATACTGTATATATATATGATAGAAAGAGAGAGAGGAGGGGAGATATACTGTATATATATGATATAGAAAGAGAGAGAGGAGGGAGATATACTGTATATATATATGATAGAAAGAGAGATAGAGGGAGGGAGATATACTGTATATATATATATGATAGAAAGATAGAGGAGGGAGATATGCTGTATATATATATGATAGAAAGAGAGAGGGAGGGAGGTATACTGTATATATATATGATAGAAAGATAGAGGAGGAGATATGCTGTATATATATATGATAGAAAGAGAGGGAGGAGATATACTGTATATATATATGATAGAAAGATAGAGGGAGGGAGATATACTGTATATATATATGATAGAAAGAGAGAGGGAGGGAGATATACTGTATATATATGATAGAAAGAGAGAGAGGGAGGGAGATATACTGTATATATATATGATAGAAAGAGAGAGGGAGGGAGATATACTGTATATATATGATAGAAAGAGAGAGGGAGGGAGATATACTGTATATATATATGATAGAAAGAGAGAGGGAGGGAGATATACTGTATATATATATGATAGAAAGAGAGAGGGAGGAGATATACTGTATATATATATGATAGAAAGAGAGAGGGAGGGAGATATACTGTATATATATGATAGAAAGAGAGGGAGGAGGGAGATATACTGTATATATATATGATAGAAAGAGAGAGGGAGGAGATATACTGTATATATATATGATAGAAAGAGAGAGGGAGGGAGATATACTGTATATATATATATATATGATAGAAAGAGAGAGGGAGGGAGATATACTGTATATATATATATATATGATAGAAAGAGAGAGGGAGGGAGATATACTGTATATATATATGATAGAAAGAGAGAAGGGGGGAGATATACTGTATATATATATATGATAGAAAGAGAGAAGGGGGGAGATATACTGTATATATATATATGATAGAAAGAGAGGAGAGAGAGATATACTGTATATATATGATAGAAAGAGAGAGGGAGGGAGATATGCTGTATATATATATGATAGAAAGAGAGGGAGGGAGATATACTGTATATATATATGATAGAAAGAGAGGAGGAGATATACTGTATATATATATATGATAGAAAGATAGAGGGAGGGAGATATACTGTATATATATATGATAGAAAGAGAGAGGGAGGAGATATGCTGTATATATATATGATAGAAAGAGAGAGGGAGGGAGATATACTGTATATATATATATGATAGAAAGAGAGAGGGAGGGAGATATACTGTATATATATATATGATAGAAAGATAGAGGGAGGAGATATGCTGTATATATATATGATAGAAAGAGAGAGGAGGGAGATATGCTGTATATATATATATGATAGAAAGATAGAGGGAGAGAGATATGCTGTATATATATATATGATAGAAAGATAGAGGGAGGAGATATGCTGTATATATATATATGATAGAAAGAGAGGGGAGGAGATATACTGTATATATATATGATAGAAAGATAGAGGAGGGAGATATACTGTATATATATATGATAGAAAGAGAGAGGGAGGGAGATATACTGTATATATATATGATAGAAAGAGAGAGGAGGGAGATATACTGTATATATATATGATAGAAAGAGAGAGGGAGGAGATATACTGTATATATATATGATAGAAAGAGAGAGGGAGGGAGATATGCTGTATATATATATGATAGAAAGAGAGAGGGAGGGAGATATACTGTATATATATATATGATAGAAAGATAGAGGGAGGGAGATATACTGTATATATATGATAGAAAGAGAGAGGAGGGAGATATACTGTATATATATATGATAGAAAGAGAGAGGGAGGGAGATATACTGTAAATATATATATGATAGAAAGATAGAGGGAGGGAGATATACTGTATATATATATATGATAGAAAGAGAGAGGGAGGGAGATATACTGTATATATATATGATAGAAAGATAGAGGGAGGGAGATATACTGTATATATATATATGATAGAAAGAGAGGGAGGAGATATACTGTATATATATATGATAGAAAGAGAGAGGAGGAGATATACTGTATATATATATATATAGAAAGAGAGAGGGAGGGAGATATACTGTATATATATATGATAGAAAGAGAGAGGGAGGAGATATACTGTATATATATATATGATAGAAAGAGAGAGGAGGGAGATATACTGTATATATATATATGATGAAAGAGAGAGGAGGATATATGCTGTATATATATATATAGAAAGAGAGAGGAGGGAGATATACTGTATATATATATATGATAGAAAAGAGAGAGGGAGGAGATATGCTGTATATATATATGATAGAAAGAGAGAGGGAGGAGATATACTGTATATATATATATATGATAGAAAGAGAGAGGGATATTGATATATATATATATATATATATATATATGATAGAAAGAGAGAGGGAGGGAGATATACTGTATATATATATATAGAAAGAGAGAGGGAGGGAGATATACTATATATATATATATGATAGAAAGAGAGAGGGAGGGAGATATACTGTATATATATATGATAGAAATAGAGAGAAGAGGGAGATATACTATATATATATATATGATAGAAAGAGAGAGGGAGGGAGATATACTGTATATATATATATGATAGAAAGAGAGAAGGGGGAGATATACTGTATATATATGATAGAAATAGAGAGGGAGAGAGATATACTGTATATATATGATAGAAAGAGAGAGGGAGAGAGATATACTGTATATATATGATAGAAATAGAGGGAGATATACTGCATATATACGATAGAAATAGAGAGGGAGAGAGATATACTGTATATATATGATAGAAATAGAGAGCGAGAGAGATATACTGTATATATATGATAGAAATAGAGAGCGAGAGAGATATACTGTATATATATATGATAGAAATAGAGAGGGAGGGAGATATACTGTATATATATGATAGAAATAGAGGGAGAGAGAGATATACTGTATATATATGATAGAAATAGAGAGGGAGGGAGATATACTGTATATATATGATAGAAATAGAGGGAGAGAGATATACTGTATATATATGATAGAAAGAGAGAGGGAGAGATATACTGTATATATATGATAGAAATAGAGAGGAGAGAGATATACTGTATATATATGATAGAAATAGAGAGGGAGAGAGATATACTGTATATATATGATAGAAAGAGAGAGGAGGGAGATATAATGTATATATATATATATATATAGAAAGAGAGAAGGGGAGATATACTGTATATATATGATAGAAGAAGAGAGAGGAAGGAGATATACTGTATATATATGATAGAAATAGAGAGGGAGGAGATATACTGTATATATATGATAGAAATAGAGAGGGAGGGAGATATACTGTATATATATGATAGAAATAGAGAGCGAGAGAGATATACTGTATATATATGATAGAAATAGAGAGGGGGAGAGATATATTGTATATATATGATAGAAATAGAGAGGGAGAGAGATATACTGTATATATATGATAGAAATAGAGAGCGAGAGAGATATACTGTATATATATGATAGAAATAGAGGGAGAGAGAGATATACTGTATATATATGATAGAAATAGAGAGGGAGGGAGATATACTGTATATATATGATAGAAATAGAGGGAGAGAGATATACTGTATATATATGATAGAAATAGAGAGGAGAGATATACTGTATATATATGATAGAAATAGAGAGGAGAGAGATATACTGTATATATTTGATAGAAAGAGAGGGGAGAGAGATATACTGTATATATATATGATAGAAATAGAGAGGGAGGGAGATATACTGTATATATATGATAGAAATAGAGGGAGAGAGAGATATACTGTATATATATGATAGAAATAGAGAGGGGAGATATACTGTATATATATGATAGAAATAGAGGGAGAGATATATACTGTATATATATGATAGAAAAAGAGAGGGAGAGAGATATACTGTATATATATGATAGAAATAGAGAGGGAGGGAGATATACTGTATATATATGATAGAAATAGAGGGAGAGAGAGATATACTGTATATATATGATAGAAATAGAGAGGGAGGGAGATATACTGTATATATATGATAGAAATAGAGGGAGAGAGATATATACTGTATATATATGATAGAAATAGAGGGAGAGAGAGATATACTGTATATATATGATAGAAATAGAGAGGGAGGGAGATATACTGTATATATATGATAGAAATAGAGGGAGAGAGATATACTGTATATATATGATAGAAAGAGAGAGGGAGGGAGATATACTGTATATATATGATAGAAATAGAGGGAGAGAGATATACTGTATATATATATATATGATAGAAATAGAGGGAGAGAGATATACTGTATATATATGATAGAAATAGAGGGAGAGAGATATACTGTGTATATATATATATGATAGAAAGAGAGAAGGGGGAGATATACTGTATATATATATGATAGAAAGAGAGAGGAAGGGAGATATACTGTATATATATGATAGAAATAGAGAGGGAGGGAGATATACTGTATATATATGATAGAAATAGAGAGGGAGAGAGATATACTGTATATATATGATAGAAATAGAGAGGGAGGGAGATATACTGTATATATATGATAGAAATAGAGAGGGAGAGGGAGATATACTGTATATATATGATAGAAATAGAGAGGGAGAGGAGATATACTGTATATATATGATATAAATAGAGAGGGAGAGAGATATACTGTTTATATATGATAGTAATAGAGAGGGAGGGAGATATACTGTATATATATGATAGAAATAGAGAGGAGAGAGAGATATACTGTATATATATGATAGAAATAGAGAGGAGGGAGATATACTGTATATATATGATAGAAATAGAGGAGAGAGAGATATACTGTATATATATGATAGAAATAGAGGGAGGAGATATACTGTATATATATGATAGAAATAGAGAGCGAGAGAGATATACTGTATATATATGATAGAAATAGAGAGGGGGAGAGATATACTGTATATATATGATAGAAATAGAGAGGGAGAGAGATATACTGTATATATATGATAGAAATAGAGAGCGAGAGAGATATACTGTATATATATGATAGAAATAGAGGGAGAGAGAGATATACTGTATATATATGATAGAAATAGAGAGGGAGGGAGATATACTGTATATATATGATAGAAATAGAGAGCGAGAGAGATATACTGTATATATATAATAGAAATAGAGAGGGAGGGAGATATACTGTATATATATGATATAAATAGACAGGGAGAGAGATATACTGTATATATATGATAGAAATAGAGAGGGAGGGAGATATACTGTATATATATGATAGAAATAGAGAGCGAGAGAGATATACTGTATATATATGATAGAAATAGAGAGGGAGGGAGATATACTGTATATATATGATAGAAAGAGAGGGAGAGAGATATACTGTATATATATGATAGAAAGAGAGAGGGAGAGAGATATACTGTATATATATGATAGAAATAGAGGGAGAGAGATATACTGCATATATATGATAGAAATAGAGAGGGAGAGAGATATACTGTATATATATGATAGAAATAGAGAGGGAGGGAGATATACTGTATATATATGATAGAAATAGAGGGAGAGAGATATATACTGTATATATATGATAGAAATAGAGGGAGAGAGAGATATACTGTATATATATGATAGAAATAGAGGGGAGGAGATATACTGTATATATATGATAGAAATAGAGGGAGAGAGATATACTGTATATATATGATAGAAATAGAGAGGGAGGGAGATATACTGTATATATATGATAGAAATAGAGGGAGAGAGATATACTGTATATATATGATAGAAAGAGAGAGGGAGGGAGATATACTGTATATATATGATAGAAATAGAGGGAGAGAGATATACTGTATATATATATATATGATAGAAATAGAGGGAGAGAGATATACTGTATATATATGATAGAAATAGAGGGAGAGAGATATACTGTGTATATATGATAGAAATAGAGGGAGAGAGAGATATACTGTATATATATGATAGAAATAGAGGAGAGAGATATACTGTATATATATGATAGAAATAGAGGAGAGAGATATACTGTATATATATATATATGATAGAAATAGAGGGAGAGAGATATACTGTATATATATGATAGAAATAGAGGAGAGAGATATACTGTATATATATGATAGAAATAGAGGGAGAGAGATATACTGTATATATATGATAGAAATAGAGGGAGAGAGATATACTGTTTATATATGATAGAAATAGAGGGAGAGAGATATACTGTATATATATGATAGAAATAGAGGAGAGAGATATACTGTATATATATGATAGAAATAGAGGGAGAGAGATATACTGTATATATATGATAGAAATAGAGGGAGAGAGATATACTGTATATATATGATAGAAATAGAGGAGAGAGATATACTGTATATATATATATATATGATAGAAATAGAGGGAGAGAGATATACTGTATATATATGATAGAAATAGAGGGAGAGAGATATACTGTATATATATGATAGAAATAGAGGAGAGAGATATACTGTATATATATGATAGAAATAGAGGGAGAGAGATATACTGTATATATATGATAGAAATAGAGGGAGAGAGATATACTGTATATATATGATAGAAATAGAGGGAGAGAGATATACTGTATATATATGATAGAAATAGAGGGAGAGAGATATACTGTATATATATGATAGAAATAGAGGGAGAGAGATATACTGTATATATATGATAGAAATAGAGGAGAGAGATATACTGTATATATATGATAGAAATAGAGGGAGAGATATACTGTATATATATGATAGAAATAGAGGAGAGAGATATACTGTATATATATGATAGAAATAGAGGGAGAGATATACTGTATATATATGATAGAAATAGAGGGAGAGAGATATACTGTATATATATGATAGAAATAGAGGAGAGAGAGATATACTGTATATATATGATAGAAATAGAGGAGAGAGATATACTGTATATATATGATAGAAATAGAGGGAGAGAGATATACTGTATATATATGATAGAAATAGAAACAGAGAGAGAGATATACTGTATATATATGATAGAAATAGAGGGAGAGAGATATACTGTATATATATGATATAGAAATAGAGGGAGAGAGATATACTGTATATATATGATAGAAATAGAGGGAGAGAGATATACTGTATATATATGATAGAAATAGAGGGAGAGAGATATACTGTATATATATGATAGAAATAGAGGGAGAGAGATATACTGTATATATATGATAGAAATAGAGGGAGAGAGATATACTGTATATATATGATAGAAATAGAGGGAGGAGATATACTGTATATATATGATAGAAATAGAGGAGAGAGATATACTGTATATATATGATAGAAATAGAGGGAGAGAGATATACTGTATATATATGATAGAAATAGAGGAGAGAGATATACTGTATATATATGATAGAAATAGAGGAGAGAGATATACTGTATATATATATATATATGATAGAAATAGAGGGAGAGAGATATACTGTATATATATATATATATATATATATATGATAGAAATAGAGGGAGAGAGATATACTGTATATATATGATAGAAATAGAGGGAGAGAGATATACTGTATATATATGATAGAAATAGAGGAGAGATATATACTGTATATATATGATAGAAATAGAGGGAGAGATATACTGTATATATATGATAGAAATAGAGGGAGAGAGATATACTGTATATATATGATAGAAATAGAGGGAGAGAGAGATATACTGTATATATATGATAGAAATAGAGGGAGAGAGATATACTGTATATATATGATAGAAATAGAGGAGAGAGATATACTGTATATATATGATAGAAATAGAGGGAGAGAGATATACTGTATATATATGATAGAAATAGAGAGGAGGGAGATATACTGTATATATATGATAGAAATAGAGGGAGAGAGATATACTGTATATATATGATAGAAACAGAGGGAGAGAGATATACTGTATATATATGATAGAAATAGAGGGAGAGAGATATACTGTATATATATGATAGAAATAGAGGGAGAGAGATATACTGTATATATATATATATATATATACTGATAGAAATAGAGGGAGAGAGATATACTGTATATATATGATAGAAATAGAGGGAGAGAGATATACTGTATATATATGATAGAAATAGAGGGAGAGATATACTGTATATATATGATAGAAATAGAGGGAGAGAGATATACTGTATATATATGATAGAAATAGAGGGAGAGATATACTGATATATATATATATATATGATAGAAATAGAGGAGAGAGATATACTGTATATATATATATATATATATATATGATAGAAATAGAGGGAGAGAGATATACTGTATATATATGATAGAAATAGAGGAGAGAGATATACTGTATATATATGATAGAAATAGAGGGAGAGATATATACTGTATATATATGATAGAAATAGAGGGAGAGAGATATACTGTATATATATGATAGAAATAGAGGGAGAGAGATATACTGTATATATATGATAGAAATAGAGGGAGAGAGATATACTGTATATATATGATAGAAATAGAGGGAGAGAGATATACTGTATATATATGATAGAAATAGAGGGAGAGAGATATACTGTATATATATGATAGAAATAGAGGGAGAGAGATATACTGTATATATATGATAGAAATAGAGAGGGAGGGAGATATACTGTATATATATGATAGAAATAGAGGGAGAGAGATATACTGTATATATATGATAGAAATAGAGGGAGAGAGATATACTGTATATATATGATAGAAATAGAGGAGAGAGATATACTGTATATATATGATAGAAATAGAGGGAGAGAGATATACTGTATATATATATATATATGATAGAAATAGAGGGAGAGAGATATACTGTATATATATGATAGAAATAGAGGGAGAGATATACTGTATATATATGATAGAAATAGAGGGAGAGAGATATACTGTATATATATGATAGAAATAGAGGGAGAGAGATATACTATATATATATGATAGAAATAGAGGGAGAGAGATATACTGTATATATATGATAGAAATAGAGGGAGAGAGATATACTGTATATATATGATAGAAATAGAGGGAGAGAGATATATTGTATATATATGATAGAAATAGAGGGAGAGAGATATACTGTATATATATGATAGAAATAGAGGGAGAGAGATATACTGTATATATATGATAGAAATAGAGGGAGAGAGATATACTGTATATATATGATAGAAATAGAGGGAGAGAGATATACTGTATATATATGATAGAAATAGAGGGAGAGAGATATACTGTATATATATATATATACTGTATATATATATAGAAATAGAGGGAGAGAGATATACTGATAGAAATAGAGGGAGAGAGATATACTGTATATATATGATAGAAATAGAGGGAGAGATATACTGTATATATATGATAGAAATAGAGGGAGAGAGATATACTGTATATATATGATAGAAATAGAGGGAGAGAGATATACTGTATATATATGATAGAAATAGAGGGAGAGAGATATACTGTATATATATGATAGAAATAGAGGGAGAGAGATATACTGTATATATATGATAGAAATAGAGGGAGAGAGATATACTGTATATATATGATAGAAATAGAGGGATAGATATATATATATATATGATAGAAATAGAGGGAGAGAGATATACTGTATATATATGATAGAAATAGAGGGAGAGAGATATACTGTATATATATGATAGAAATAGAGGAGAGAGATATACTGTATATATATGATAGAAATAGAGGGAGAGAGATATACTGTATATATATGATAGAAATAGAGGGAGAGAGATATACTGTATATATATGATAGAAATAGAGGAGAGAGATATACTGTATATATATAGAAATATATACTGATAGAAATAGAGGAGAGAGATATACTGTATATATATGATAGAAATAGAGGGAGAGAGATATACTGTATATATATGATAGAAATAGAGGGAGAGAGATATACTGTATATATATGATAGAAATAGAGGGAGAGAGATATACTGTATATATATGATAGAAATAGAGGGAGAGAGATATACTGTATATATATGATAGAAATAGAGGGAGAGAGATATACTGTATATATATGATAGAAATAGAGGGAGAGAGATATACTGTATATATATGATAGAAATAGAGGGAGAGAGATATACTGTATATATATGATAGAAATAGAGGGAGAGAGATATACTGTATATATATGATAGAAATAGAGGGAGAGAGATATACTGTATATATATGATAGAAATAGAGGGAGAGAGATATACTGTATATATATGATAGAAATAGAGGGAGAGAGATATACTGTATATATATGATAGAAATAGAGGGAGAGAGATATACTGTATATATATGATAGAAATAGAGGGAGAGAGATATACTGTATATATATGATAGAAATAGAGGGAGAGAGATATACTGTATATATATGATAGAAATAGAGAGAGAGAGATATACTGTATATATATGATAGAAATAGAGGGAGAGAGATATACTGTATATATATGATAGAAATAGAGGGAGAGAGATATACTGTATATATATGATAGAAATAGAGGGAGAGAGATATACTGTATATATATGATAGAAATAGAGGGAGAGAGATATACTGTATATATATGATAGAAATAGAGGGAGAGAGAGATATACTGTATATATATGATAGAAATAGAGGGAGAGAGATATACTGTATATATATGATAGAAATAGAGGGAGAGAGATATACTGTATATATATATATATGATAGAAATAGAGGAGAGAGATATACTGTATATATATATATATGATAGAAATAGAGGGAGAGAGATATACTGTATATATATGATAGAAATAGAGGGAGAGAGATATACTGTATATATATGATAGAAATAGAGGAGAGAGATATACTGTATATATATATATATGATAGAAATAGAGGGAGAGAGATATACTGTATATATATATATATGATAGAAATAGAGGGAGAGAGATATACTGTATATATATGATAGAAATAGAGGGAGAGAGATATACTGTATATATATGATAGAAATAGAGGGAGAGAGATATACTGTATATATATGATAGAAATAGAGGGAGAGAGATATACTGTATATATATGATAGAAATAGAGGGAGAGAGAGATATACTGTATATATATGATAGAAATAGAGGGAGAGAGATATACTGTATATATATATATATGATAGAAATAGAGGGATAGAGATATACTGTATATATATGATAGAAATAGAGGGAGAGAGATATACTGTATATATATATATATGATAGAAATAGAGGGATAGAGATATACTGTATATATATGATAGAAATAGAGGGAGAGAGATATACTGTATATATATATATATGATAGAAATAGAGAGGGAGATATACTGTATATATATGATAGAAATAGAGAGGGAGATATACTGTATATATATGATAGAAATAGAGAGGGAGATATACTGTATATATATGATAGAAATAGAGAGGGAGATATACTGTATATATATATATATGATAGAAATAGAGGGAGAGAGATATACTGTATATATATGATAGAAATAGAGAGGGAGATATACTGTATATATATATATATGATAGAAATAGAGGGAGAGAGATATACTGTATATATATATATATGATAGAAATAGAGAGGAGATATACTGTATATATATGATAGAAATAGAGAGGGAGATATACTGTATATATATGATAGAAATAGAGAGGGAGATATACTGTATATATATGATAGAAATAGAGAGGGAGATATACTGTATATATATATATATGATAGAAATAGAGGGAGAGAGATATACTGTATATATATGATAGAAATAGAGGGAGAGAGATATACTGTATATATATGATAGAAATAGAGAGGGAGATATACTGTATATATATATATATATGATAGAAATTGAGAGGGAGATATACTGTATATATATATATATGATAGAAATAGAGGGAGAGAGATATACTGTATATATATATATATGATAGAAATAGAGGGAGAGAGATATACTGTATATATATATATATATGATAGAAATAGAGGGAGAGAGATATACTGTATATATATATATGATAGAAATAGAGAGGGAGATATACTGTATATATATATATGATAGAAATAGAGGGATAGAGATATACTGTATATATATGATAGAAATAGAGGGATAGAGATATACTGTATATATATGATAGAAATAGAGGGAGAGAGATATACTGTATATATATATATATGATAGAAATAGAGGGAGAGAGATATACTGTATATATATATATATGATAGAAATAGAGGGAGAGAGATATACTGTATATATATATATATGATAGAAATAGAGGGAGAGAGATATACTGTATATATATATATATATGATAGAAATAGAGGAGAGAGATATACTGTATATATATATATATATATATATATGATAGAAATAGAGGGAGAGAGATATACTGTATATATATGATAGAAATAGAGAGGGAGATATACTGTATATATATATATATGATAGAAATAGAGGGAGAGAGATATACTGTATATATATGATAGAAATAGAGAGGGAGATATACTGTATATATATATATATATGATAGAAATAGAGGGAGAGAGATATACTGTATATATATATATATGATAGAAATAGAGGGAGAGAGATATACTGTATATATATATATATGATAGAAATAGAGGGAGAGAGATATACTGTATATATATATATATGATAGAAATAGAGGGAGAGAGATATACTGTATATATATATATATATATGATAGAAACAGTTACAGCAAACAACAACAAAAAATGCTTCACATGATCTTCTCCTCATCGTGTTGGAAGAAAGAGAGGAAAAAGAACGAGAGAAAGAAAGAAACTCAGAGCGAAAGAGACTAAAGCTCTCCATGCCTTTTGCAAGACAATGGTAATAGCTCAACAATGGCTATAGCCAGGAGCCCACTCAATACCACTCAATATCAATAGACAGTTAGTTATACAACATAAACATTCTGAAGTGTTTGTGGGTTTTCAGACTCCCAATACAACTAAAGATTGGTTCTGACCAGGGAACAATGCACAGGAAGCAGAAAACATTACAGACCCAGAGCTACAAAGCAGACATCGATTAGCCGACAATCACAGCTTGGAGTTAGGAGGAGAGAAAGGGGGAGGGAGACTGAGGGTAAGAGTGGATGAAGTGTGAACCACAGAGAGACATCGCAAGGAGTTATTCTTACAGGTAAACACAGTCGAGCTGTTCTCAGATACAGACCGTCACTAACATGTTGGACAAACATACATTGTGACAGATGCGGGGGGGAGACAGAGAGAGAGAAATGCAAGAAAATGTCAAAGATGTTCACATACTTACACAGTGTGTGTAGTGCATTCTGAATCAATTTATCTGCATGCACGTACACACACGCACACAAAATCCCACTTCAATTAGAGACACAGATATTTATTTATTCAACCTAAATCAGGGGAATTAATTGAATTAAGTATTATGAAAATGGCCTGATTTGATTATATCAGAGAATGAACAACCTAATTGATGAGGAATTGCTCTCAGTTTTATGCATAGATAATAGTCTCTGAATACACTAGATATACAAAAGTATGTGGACACCCATTCAAATTAGTGCATTTGGCTATTTCACACCCGTTGATGACAGGTGTATAAAATTGAGCACACAGCCATGCAATCTCCATAGACAAACACTGGCAGTAAAATGGACTTACCGAAGAGCTCAGTGACCTTCAACATGGCACAGTCACAGGATGCCACCTTTCTAACAAGTTAGTTCATCAAATTTCTGCCCTGCTAGAGCTTCCAGGTCAACTGTAAGTGCTGTTATTGTGAAGTGGAAACATCTAGAAGCAACAATGGCTCAGCTGTGAAGTGGTAGGCCACACAAGCTCACAGAACGGGACCGCTGAGTGCTAAAGCGCGTAAAAATAATCTGTTCTCGGTTGCAACCATTGGACTCTGGAGCAGTGGAGGAGTGATCAATCACGTTTCACCATCTGGCAGTCTGACAGACAAATCTGGGTATGGCGAGATCCGTGCACAAAGCGAGATCCATACAGAAATGGTTTGTTGAAATTGGTGTGGAAGAACTTGACTGGCTTACACAGAGCCCTGACCTCAACTTCATTGAACACCTTTGGGATGAAGTCGAATGCTGACTGCGAGCCAGGCCTAATCACCCAACATCAGTGCCAGACCTTACTAATGCTCTTGTGGCTGAGTGGAAGCAAGTCCCTGCAGCAATGTTCCAACATCTAGTGGAAAGACTTCTCAGAAGAGTGGAGGCTGTTTTAGCAGCAAAGGGGGGACCAACTCCATGTTAATGCCTATGATTTTGGAATGAGATGTTCGACAAGCAGGTGTCCATATACTTTTGGTCATGTTGTCTACATGTAGTGCCATGTCAACCATACAGGAAAGACTATGATCCAGACACATTTGCACACACAACACAGACAAACAAACACACACACACACACACACACTTGTGCGTGTCTGCTAGTCAATCATAAAGCATGCTATTACAGTCTGCCAATAAAATGAACTGTCAATCCCTTCAGTCTTTATTCCTACAATTCAAAGCCAATCAATCAAAACCACTTCCCAATGAAAAATCCCACCAATCAGAAAGACACACACCAATCAGAAATCAACCAATAGCCAAGGGCATCCCAATAACCAAAAGCATCTCAATAAAAAGCTATCTCATTTCCCTAGATGCAGTCACCCAAACCATAACCATAAACAGAGGAGTCCCTTCATCTGAGGAAATGACCACTTCTCTTTTATGTAGCGTCAGCCCCAGTGTATATATTGATTATGATTCCTTTATGAGGAGTGGTTAGGGTTATTGTTGTTCACAGTCACACATGACTACATTTAACTGTACCCTGTCCACATCATTGAGTTGTGAAATCAACTCATCAGAAAAAAAGAAAGGAGAGAGAGAGATGGAGAGAGAGAGATGGGGTGAGAACGATGGAGAGAGAGAGATGGAGAGAGAGGTGGGGAGAGAGAGATGGAGAGAGAAAGGTGGAGAGAGATGGAGAGAGAGAGAGAGAGAGATGGAAAGAGCGAGAGAGAGATAGAGATGGAGAGAGAGAGATGGAGAGCGAGAGAGATGGAGAGCGAGAGAGAGAAAGAGAGATGGAGCGCGAGAAGGAGAGAGATGGAGAGAGAAAAAGGGAGAAAGGTCTCTGAAGATTTCCCAGTGTGGAGGGTGATAATATCGTTGTTATGAAGATTTTATTTTCTAATAGTCCTGTACAGAGACACAGAGAACACATTTAGTCAACAATAAATGGCAGTATGTCTGTATCAACTCTGCTGTAAAGATCAGATAAGATGTCTTCTGAAAGACTCACAGAAGCAATGTCACACAGGTCACACATGGTACCATACTGTCACGTTCTGACCATAGTTCTGTTATTTTATTCTTTGTTTTAGTATGGCCAGGGCGTAAGTTGGGTGGGCAGTCTATGTGTGTTTTTCTATGTTGGGGTTTTGAGTTTGGCCTAGTATGGTTCTTAATCAGAGGCAACTGTCAATCGTTGTCCCTGATTGAGAATCATACTTAGGTAGCCTGGGTTTCACTGTTGGTTTGTGGGTGTTTGTTTTCCGAGTCAGTGTTTGTCGCCACACAGAACTGTTTCGTTGATGCACGTTATTTCGTTTTGTTCTAGTGTTCTGTTGTTTTTCGTATTAAACATAATGGACACTTACCACGCTGCGTTTTGGTCCGATCCTTACTCCTCTTCCTCAGAAGAGGAGGAAAGCCGTTAGAGAAACACCCACAAAGAAAGGACCAAGCAGCGTGGTAACAGGCAGCAGCAGCAGGAGAGGCAGGGATACCTGGAGAGATGGACTTGGGAGGAGATATTAGACGGCAAGGGACCCTGGGCACAGCCGGGTGAATATCGCCACCCCAAGGCAGAGCTGGAGGCAGCAAAAGCTGAGAGGCGGCATTATGAGGAGCTAGCTCGGCAGCGCGGCTGGAAGCCCGAGAGGCAGCCCCAAAAATGTATTGGGGAGGCACACGGGGAGTGTGGCAAGTTCAGGTAGGAGTCCATGCTTACCAGAGAGCGAGAGGGACCGGGCAGGCACCGTGTTATGCGGTGGAGCGCACGGTGTCCTCGGTGCGTGTGCATAGCCTGGTGCGGTACATTCCATCGCCGGGCTAGAGTGGGCATCGAGCCAGGTGCCATGAAGCCGGCTCTACGCATCTGGTCTCCAGTGCGTCTCCTCTGGCCGGCGTACATGGCACCAGCCTTACGCATGGTGTCCCCGGTTCGCCAGCACACCCCAGTGCGGGCTACTCCACCTCGCCGCACTGGCCTGGCTACGGGAACATTCAACCAGGTAAGGTTGGGCAGGCTCGGTGCTCAAGAGCTCCAGTGCGCCTGCACGGACAGGTCTATCCGGTGCCACCTCCACGCACCAGCCCTCCGGTGGCAACCCCCGCACCAGGCTGTCTCTCAGTCTCCTCCCTACAGGTGCTCCCGCCTGTCCAGCGCTGCCAGAGCCTTCCTCATGCCCAGCGCTGCCAGAGTCTCCCGTCTGTCCTGAGCCGCCAGAGTCTCCCGTCTGTCCTGAGCCGCCAGAGTCTCCCGTCTGTCCTGAGCCGCCAGAGTCTCCCGTCTGTCCTGAGCCGCCAGAGTCTCCCGTCTGTCCTGAGCGGTCAGAGTCTCCCGTCTGTCCTGAGCCACCAGAGTCTCCCGTCTGTCCTGAGCCGCCAGAGTCTCCCGTCTGTCCTGAGCCGCCAGAGTCTCCCGTCTGTCCTGAGCGGTCAGAGTCTCCCGTCTGTCCTGAGCCGCCAGAGTCTCCCGTCTGTCCTGAGCCGCCAGAGTCTCCCGTCTGTCCTGAGCCGCCAGAGTCTCCCGTCTGTCCTGAGCCTCCAGAGTCTCCCGTCTGTCCTGAGCCGCCAGAGCCGCCAGTCTGTCCTGAGCCGCCAGAGCCGGCAGTCAGCCAGGAGCCGCCAGTCAGCCAGGAGCCGCCAGAGCCGTCAGCCAGCCAGGAGCCGCCAGAGCCGTCAGCCAGCCAGGAGCCGCCAGAGCCGTCGGCCAGCCAGGAGCTGCCAGAGCCGTCAGTCTGCCAGGAGCTGCCAGAGTTGTCCTTCACTCCGGAGATGCCGGAGTCTCCCGCCTGTCCAGAGCTGCCGGAGTCTCCCGCCTGTCTGGCGCTGCCGGAGTCTGACATCCATTCAGGACCGTGGCGAGGGTCCCTAGTCCGAGGTCGGCTGCGAGGAGAACGAGAGGGACCGGGCAGGCACCGTGTTATGCGGTGGAGCGCACGGTGTCCTCGGTGCGTGTGCATAGCCCGGTGCGGTACATTCCAGCTCCTCGTATCGCCGGGCTAGAGTGGGCATCGAGCCAGGTGCCATGAAGCCAGCTCTACGCATCTGGTCTCCAGTGCGTCTCCTCTGGCCGGCGTACATAGTCCGAGGTCGGCTGCGAGGGTCGCCGCTCATAAGAGGCCAAGGGGGCGGTTGAGGAGGTGGACAAAAACTATGGTGAAGTGGGGTCCACATCCTGCGCAAGAGCCGCCACCGCGGACAGGCGCCCACCCAGACCCTCCCCTATAGGTTCAGGTTTTGCAGCCGGAGTCCGCACCTTTGGGGGGGGGGTACTGTCACGTTCTGACCATAGTTCTGTTATTTTATTCTTTGTTTTAGTATGGTCAGGGTGTGAGTTGGGTGGGCAGTCTATGTGTGTTTATCTATGTTGGGGTTTTGAGTTGTTTTGTTCTAGTGTTCTGTTGTTTTTCGTATTAAACATAACGGACACTTACCACGCTGCGTTTTGGGCCGATCCTTACTCCTACTCAGATGACCAAATACTTATTTTCCACCATAATTTGCTAATAAATTCATTATAAAAACCTACAATGTGATTTTCTGGATTTTTTTTCTCATTTTGTCTGTCATAGTTGAAATGTACCTATGATGAAAATTACAGGCCTCTCTCATCTTTTTAAGTGTGAGAACATGCACAATTGGTGGCTGACTAAATACTTTTTTGCCCCACTGTACATACACACAGGTCAGACATAGAGCACCAGCACAGAACACTGACAATATAACACAAAAGCTGCACACTGTGTCTCTGATGCAATCAATGTAATAGACACCAATGATTCAGAAACTATGCTGCCTTCTTCAAGGTTTCATGTCCATGTTCCCCTGCCCAGACCCCCTTGCTCCCACCCCTAGCCTAGTTCTGCTATTCTAGTGGCGGAATTTAGCATCTCCACCCATCAATAGGATCAGAGTAGCTAGCAGCAATGTCAAAAGGTAACCTGCTATTATATTCAGCTGCCCATGCACTCTCCACACTCTGACATACAAATCTATATAATTCACATCCTATTACACGCAGTACCATACATCGATAGCAAATAACGCCTGTTTCGCCTCCTTGTGAAGACAATAAATTAGAGGAATTGGTGATATTTGATTATGTTGTTATACAATGCCAAGGGTAAATACCATTTTGCTCTCCCCTCTCTCTATCGCTACAAGTCTCTGATAAAGTTGTCTTCTCACCCCTCCCAACTTTTTATACTCACTCTATTTTTTTCTCTCTCCCTCTCTGTCTCTCCCTCCCTCTCTCTCTCAAAAAAGTTTGTTCAATCAGTTAACAAAGCATATTAATGATGATATACTCAGCACACTAGAAAAACCAGTGAGTGAGTGAGTGAGTGAGTGAGTGAGTGAGTGAGTGAGTGAGTGAGTGAGTGAGTGAGTGAGTGAGTGAGTGAGTGAGTGAGTGAGTGAGTGAGAGTGAGTGAGTGAGAGTGTGAGAGAGAGTGCGTGTTACATGTCTCCTCGCCCAGATTGGAGATGCCACTAAATAATGCAGCATCTCTGCACTCTGGTCCAGAAATTTTTAGATTAAATATTGAAATGTTGAAATTGCAGCACAGAGCGGCAAAATAGAGCCATAAACACAGCTGAAAGAAGAAGAGGGGAACTCAGGGTTGGGGAGGGTGACTTTCAGAGAGTGTGTAACCTCTTTAATCCCATCCACTGTCACCAAGAGTAGCTACAGGTTACACAGAGAGTTAGCAGGGCAGAGAGAAACCCAACAACAAACTAACATCGCCCCCCAAAACAAAACAATGGCTTATTTCTCCTTCTATGTTCCATTGGCAATGTTGAGAATTACATTCTGTACTCTCAAACTGAAAAAAGAGGGCATATAGTTTTAGTCTACTGTAAAGTCAGAGATAGCAGTTGGTTGGACATTCAATAGGAAAAGCTTGCATGCCTCCTGGGCACACTACACAGGAGACACACATTACTCTGACAACAGAGTGAAGTAACTATTGATGCAGTCTATGAAAGATGAAACTGCATGATACTATGAATAAATAAGTCATGTTATTTAATTAATGATGTATGCATAATATGGTATTCATCCCATTTCAGCACTCTTTCCAATATGGAAGATGCCAAAACAAACTGTGCCAAAAGTGCATGGGCCTATACATCTTACCTCTCCTTCCCTCATCAAACTATCTTATTATCTCTCCCCATCCCTCTTTGCCATCTCTTACCATCTCCCCCTCTTTGAAATTGGCACCTCCTATCTGGTACCCCTGGCAAGGGAACCTGGCAGAAACAGCTGTGCTCTCTCTCTCTCTCTCTCTCTCTCTCTCACACTCACACTCATTGATTAATCTCCTTATATGAACAACAAGCTAAAACAACAGCGGTAAGATGGTTTGTGGAGCTCACATTTGTCAGGCTACACAGTGTCTGGGTCTAAAGCAATGGATGAATAATTGGAATTGGAAATAGATTTTGGAGAGGGAGGAAGGAATTATCATGGATTTTGTGTTTGAAGGGAGAAAGGGGGTGATGGATATTGGATAACAGACTTGATACACAAACACACAAACAGAACGAAACCACACGCGGGAGGTTAGGAGGTTTATGAGTCTGTGTGGATATGTGTGTTGGTGCATATGCATGTCCCTGTGTGTGTGTGTGTCCTTGCATGTCCCTGCGTGTGTGTTTGCTTGAGTTTGTGTATGTGTGTGTGAGTGCATGAGTGTGTGTGCATATGTGTTATTGCTCTAGGACAGATATTCCAGGAGAGCTGATTAGTCGCTATCTAGTGATGATGAAAATGGTAATTATCATAGATAATGTAGATTTAATCTCTGTTCACAATAACCACTGATTACCCCGACACTTATCTCACATGAGCTCAGCCTGTCCTCTCAGTGGGTGAAACAGGGGAATGGGGTCCTGTGTTTACTCTTAGTGGGTGAAGCAGGAGAATTGGGTCTTGTGTGTACTCTCATGGGGTGAAACAGGGGAATGGGGTCCTGAGTTGACTTTCAGGGGGTGAAACAGGGGAATGGGGTCCTGTGTTGACTCTCAGTGGGTGAAAGAGGGGAATGGGATCCTGTGTTGCCTTTCAGTGTGTGAAACAGGGGAATGGGATCCTGTGTGGCCTTTCAGTGGGTGAACAGGGGAATGGGATCCTGTGTGGCCTTTCAGTTGGTGAAACAGGGGAATGGGGTCCTGTGTTGACTCTCAGGGGTGAAACAGGGGAATGGGGTCCTGTGTTGACACTCAGTGGGTGAAACAGGGGAATGGGGTCCTGTGTGGACTCTCAGGGGATGAAACAGGGGAATGGGGTCCTGTGTTGACTCTCAGGGGATGAAACAGGGGAATGGGGTCCTGTGTTGACTCTCAGGGGGTGAAACAGGGGAATGGGGTCCTGTGTGTCCCCTTAGTGGGTGAAACAGGGGATTTGGGTCCTGTGTGGACTCTCAGGGGGTGAAACAGGGGAATGGAATCCTGTGTGGCCTTTCCACTTTAAAATGTCAGATTTGGTTAGCCCCGATGAAAACCCTTTCAAACTGTTCCCTTGTCTTTTAATGTCAGATGGTCCAGCAACATCCTCATACAATTTATTTCAGTTTCAGTCTCTGGAAAACATTCAAATCAAGGTCATGTGACACGATAGCCCGAAACACAGGGCCCTCATTATAATCCACATAATAATTCACATGTCCTGTTGCTGCATTACTATTTTCCTGCTGTGAGAAACTGGTCAAATTAAGAAAGCTGATCTGAACATCTGCGTGGGGGTTTGATAAATGCAGACCACAGAGTGCCACAGTGAAGACATGACACCTGACCTTTATAGCTCTTTTGTTTCTGATTATGTCATTCTACTGTTTCCATGGCAATATCTCAATCCATGTAATATATGTATGCCCACGTTCATACCACCCAGAGAGAGGCACTGCTAGGGAAAACCACTATCACCCCTGGCACCATTGGTTGACACGACACACTGTCCCTGCCAAAGCATGTGTGTGTGTGTGTGCGTGTGTGTGTGAGAGTGAGAAAGTGAGAGAGAGAGAGAGAGAGAGAGAGAAAGAGAGAAAGAGAGAGAGACAGAGAGAAAGTCAAAAGTTTGGACACTCACTCATTCCAGGGTTTTTCTTTATTTGTACTATTTTCTACTTTGTAGAATAATAGTGAATACATCAAAACTATAAAATAACACATATGGAATCATGTAGTAAACAAAAAATGGTTAAACAAATCAACATTATTTTATATTGGAGATTCTTCAAAGTAGCCACCCTTTGCCTTGATGACAGCATTGCACACTCTTGGGATTCTCTCAACCAGCTTCACATGGAATGCTTTTCCTACAGTCTTGAACCAGTTATGTTGAGCACTTGTTGGCTGCTTTTCCTTCAATCTGCGGTCCAACTCCTCCCAAACCATCTCAATTGGGTTGAAATCGGGTGATTGTGGAGGCCAGGTCATCTGATGCAGCACTCCATCACTCTCCTTCTTGGTCAAATAGCTGTTACACAGCCTGAAGGTGTGTTGGGTCATTGTCCTGTTGAAAAACAAATGGTAGTCCCACTATGCGCAAACCAGATGGGATGGTGTATCACTGCAGAATGCTGTGGTAGCCATGCTGGTTAAGCGTGCCTTGAATTCTAAATAAATCACTGACAGTGTCACCAGCAAAGCACCACCACACTATCACACCTCCTCCTCCATGCTTCACGGTGGGAACCACACATGCGGAGATCATCCGTTCACCTACTCTGCGTCTCACGGCGGTTGAAACAAAAATCTCAAATTTGGACTCATCAGACCAAAGGAGAGATTTCCACCGGTCTAATGTCCATTGCTCGTGTTTCTTGGCCCAAGCAAGTCTCTTCTTCCTTTTGGTATATTTTATAGTGGTTTCTTTGCAACAATTCGACCATGAAGGTCTGATTCATGCAGTCTCCTCTGAACAGTTGATTTTGAGATGTGTATGTTACTTGAATACTGTGAAGCATTTATTTGGCTGCAATTTCTGAGGCTGTTAACTCTAATGAACTTATCCTCTGCAGCAGAGGTAGCTCTGGGTCTTCCTTTCCTGTGGCGGTCCTCATGAGAGCCAGTTTTATCATAGCGCTTGATGGATTTTGAGACTCCACTTGAAGAAACTTTAAAAGTTATTGAAACTTTCCACACTGACTGACCTTCATGTCTTAAAGTAACGATGGACTGTCATTTCTCTTTGCTTATTTGAGCTTTTCTTGCCATAATATGGACTTCGTCTTTTACCAAATAGGGCTATCTTCTATATACCACCCCTACCTTGTCACAACATAACTGATTGGCTCAAACGCATTAAGAAGGAAAGAAATTCAACATATTAATTTTTAACAAGGCACACCTGTTAATTGAAATGCATTCCAGGTGACTACCTCATGAAGCTGGTTGAGAGAATGCCAAGAGCGTGGAAAGCTGTCATCAAGGCAACGGGTGGCTACCTTGCAGAATCTCAAATATAAAATACATTTTTATTTGTTTAACACTTTTTTGGTTACTACATGATTACATATGTGTTATTTCATAGTTTTGAAAATTATGAAAACTTCAAAATTATTCTACAATGTAGAAAATAGTACAAATAAAGAAAAACCCTGGAATGAGTAGGTGTGTCCAAACTTTTGACTTTCTCTCTGTCTCTCTCTCTCTCTCTCTCTGATTCCTGATGCAGCAGGACTAGATCTTAACGAAGCCACTCTGTGATCCTCTATCACTGCCTGCCGAGCCAATTCTCACAAGCTCTGGTGGTTTTTCTATTACTCTTTAAGAGCTTTCCTTCTCTGCTCAGACAAATTACCGCTGACAGTGTGTAGACACACACACACACAACCTCATATGAGCCTTATTCTTGTTCCCCGAAGAGTAGGTATAAAGCAGAAGTACACCAAGTAAAAACCACACACTAACACACACACACACATACTACAAAACATACCTCACTCCGTCTAATATATCCCGAATATATCCCGAGTGTACAGCCAGGTATTGCAAAACACACCATGAGACAAGCACCATAATATAAAACACATCCTGAATAAATCTCCCCGTTCCTCCTGTACATAAACAATGACAAAATAATAACATGGACTAGTGTCTGGAAATGTGCTCAACAGCTCTCAGCTTATCTAACAGACTGCCTTTAAAATGCACTGCTTTGCAATTCAAACAAGGGAGGGCCGTGGAGAAATAGAATAGAGAGGGGTGGTACGGAGGAGATCGGGAGATCCAGGCTGTAGGGTTCACTTAGGCTGTGTTCACACACATAGACACACATGGAAACACGCACACACACGCGGAAACATGCACACACACGGAAACAAACCAGAAACACACACACCTTATTGGGACCTATATTAGAACCTTGGGGTTTTTTCACACCCAGGCAATCGGCCTCCTCTAGTCAGAGCAATATTGAATGGATGATGAGATGCTAGATAAATGTGTTCTCCAGGGCCTTTTAGTCTCCTCTGAGTTAGGTATCGATGGAGATAATTGTGGGCTATAGGGTTTGTGTGCCTGAGGAAAATGCATGGAGAGATATTAGAACATCTATTCTCAGAGCGATTGACATGGGGAATTATTGATGCGGACGTTTATATTAGCAATATAAATTGATGAAGAGGAAGCTATATTAGCTTGCTATGAAATGGAAACCATATTTGATGACTGCCAAAATAGATCAAAGAGAATCGAGTCAGTTATTAATTATGTTTTATTGTAGTCCTAACTATTCAATGTCGAAGACCCAATAATAATCACACACGAAAAAACTACATGACCAAAAGTATGTGGACACTGCTCGTCAAATATCTCATTCCAAAATGATGGGCATGAAGCGTGGTTAATCACTCCATGAAGCACCCGATGAGCAGTTATTGTGCAGATGTTGCTTTCAGAGGCAGTTTGTCACATAAATATATGACAGGAGGCAGAGCCTACTCAATAATGCAGAGAGTCACAGGCAAGGCCATCAACATGGCCACTAGCCCTGTCGTACTATAATTCCCATGAGGCCGTTGGGTCAGGCCATCAACATGACTAGCCCTGTCGTACTATAATCCCCATGAGGCCGTTGGGTCAGGCCATCAACATGGCCACTAGCCCTGTTGTACTATAATTCCCATGAGGCCGTTGGGTCAGGCCATCATCATGTTCACTAGGCCTGTCGTACTAGAATTCCCATGAGGCCGTTGGGTCAGGCCATCAACATGGCCACTAGCCCTGTCGTACTATAATCCCCATGAGGCCGTTGGGTCAGGCCATCATCATGTTCACTAGCCCTGTCGTACTATAATCCCCATGAGGCCGTTGGGTCAGGCCATCATCATGTTCACTAGCCCTGTCGTACTGTAATTCCCATGAGGCCGTTGGGTCTAGCCATCAACATGGCCACAAGCCCTGTCGTACTGTAATTCCCATGAGGCTGTTGAGTCAGGCCATTAACATGGCCACTAGCCCTGTCATACTATAATTCCCATGAGGCCGTTGGGTCAGGCCATCATATCAGCATCATTATGAAAGGCAGGAGGATCAACCAGGTGTCCTTTTCAAACAGGACATAATAACTTGAACATGACTACATGACTAATGCCTGTTTGATATTCAGAAGAAACTCAGAGACGATTGTATGGTGAACCATGCACATTCACATAATAAAAAAGCTGCAAGGATATCCCTTCGCCTAGGGCTAGCGTTCACAGTGTGAATACAGTGTGTAAAAAAGTTATATTTCTAACAGGTTCTATGAAACTGTTCATTATGGCTTGAAAGAGTTGGAATGGAGTTATATTCAATGCTCCAAAAGCTTCTCTGCTTGCATGGCTCTGTTGAAATCATGTTGAACTCTGTTGCACTTTGAACCTGTGTGAGGTTTGATAGAGTGCAGGCTGTGAACGTGTTGACACTACTGGAATCACACAGAATAGGAAAGAGTTGGCTCTGTCTGCAGAATGACAAATGTGCTCTCAGCTCTGCATGACTCCTGATTTCAAGTAACACACACCAGCACACACACAGGCGTATGTACGAAACACTGAGATTAATTAAATGAATGAAAAGACGTACACACTCTTGTGTGAACACACACACAATTATACACACTCGCGTACAAACAGACACATATTTCTATTCTCCAGAGATGCGCTGTGTGAAGCTGTTCAAACAGAAGGTATCCGAGTATCATGAAGAGTAAACGTCTGCTTAATGATTTTCAGTTGTAGAGTAGAGTAGAGTAGAGTAGAGCAGAGTAGAGCAGAGTCCAGTAGAAAAGAGAAGAGATGAGCAGAGTAGAGTAGAGTAGAGTAGAATAGAGTAGAAGAGAAGAGCAGAACAGAGTAGAGTAGAGTACAGCAGAAAAGAGAAGAGTAGAGTAGAGTAGAGTAGAGTAGAGTAGAGTAGAGTAGAGTAGAGCAGAGCAGAGCAGAGTAAAGTAGAGTAGAGTAGAGTAGAGTAGAGTAGAGTAGAGTAGAGTGGAGTAGAGTAGAGTAGAGTAGAGCAGAGTACAGTACAGCAGAAAAGAGAAGAGATGAGCAGAGCAGAGTAGAGTAGAGTAGAGTAGAGAAGAGCAGAGCAGAGCAGAGCAGAGTAGAATAGAGTAGAGCAGAGCAGAGAAGAGCAGAGCAGAGAAGAAGAGCAGATTAGAGTAGAGTAGAGTAGAGTAGAGCAGAGTAGAGTAGAGTAGAGTAGAGTAGAGTAGAGTAGAGAAGAGTAGAGCAGAGAAGAGAAGAGCAGAGCAGAGTAGAGAAGAGCAGAGTACAGTACAGTACAGCAGAAAAGAGTAGAGAAGAGCAGAGTACAGCAGAGTAGAGTACAGTCGAGTAGAGCAGAGTAGAGCAGAGTACAGTAGAGTACAGTAGAGCAGAGCAGAGTACAGCAGAGTAGAGTACAGTCGAGTAGAGCAGAGTAGAGCAGAGTACAGTAGAGTACAGTAGAGTAGAGCAGAGCACAGCAGAGTAGAGTACAGTCGAGTAGAGCAGAGTAGAGCAGAGTACAGTAGAGTAGAGTAGAGCAGAGCAGAGTAGAGCAGAGCAAAGTACAGTATAGCAGAATAGAAAAGAGTTGAGCAGAGTAGAGCAGAGCAAAGTACAGCATAACAGAATAGAGCAGAGTTGAGCACTGTAAAGCAGAGCAGAGTAGAGCATAGTAGAGCAGGCCGTGTAAATGTTTGATTACTGAAAACACCACTCCTACGCACTCTACTTAAACACACTGCAGTGACACACATGGTCTACCTAAACACACACACACGCACGCACACACACACACACACACACACACACACACACACACACACACACACACACACACACACACACACACACACACACACACACACACACACACACACACACACACACACACACACACACACACACACACACACACACACACACACACACACTAACTTCCCATGTCGTTTCCTACTGTTAGTGTATTTATTTACTCTCCTAATCATGCTGTTCCATGACTCCTGGGACTTGCAGTGAGGCGTACCCACATTAACATATAATGCCATTTAAACCACAGCAGGCCAGTGGAGATGAGGACAGGGGGCAGAGGAACACCTAACCTTACAGACAGCTTAATGTGAACACTACCTCTAATTACAAATCTATTCTAATTTATATAACCCTCTGGCCTAAGAATGTAGTGGGGATTAAACTCTAATAATGATGTAGTTCCAACTCTAAGTCTGAGATATACACTGAGTGTATAAAACATTAAAGGACACCTTCCTAATATTGAGTTGCAATCCCCCCCCTTTTGCCCTCAGAACAGCCTACATTTGTCGGGGCATGGACTCTACAAGGTGTCGAAAGCGTTGCCCAGGAATGCTGGCCCATGTTGACTCCAATGCTTCCCACAGTTGTGTCAAGTTTGCTGGTTGTCCTATGGGTGGGGGACCATTCTTGATACACACGGGAAACTGTTGAGTGTGAATATCCCAGCAGCGTTGCAGTTCCTGACACAAACTGGTGAGCCTGGCATCTACTACCATCCCCATTTCAAAGGCACTTAAATACTTTGTCTTGCCCATTCAACCTCTGAATGACATACAGACACAATCCATGTCTCAATTGTCTCAAGGCTTAAAAATCCTTCTTTACCCTGTCTCCTCCCCTTCATCTACACTGATTGAAACAGATTTAATTAACAAGTGACATCAATAAGTGATCATAGCTTTGACCGGGATTCACTTGATCAGTCTATGTCATGGAAAGAGCACGTGTCTGTAATGTTTTTTCCAGCCGGTGTATATATCCATACAGTTGTCTGTAATGTTTTTTCCAGCCGGTGTATATATCCATACAGTTGTCTGTAATGTTTTTTCCAGCCGGTGTATATATCCATACAGTTGTCTGTAATGTTTTTTCCAGCCGGTGTATATATCCATACAGTTGTCTGTAATGTTTTTTCCAGCCGGTGTATATATCCATACAGTTGTCTGTAATGTTTTTTCCAGCCGGTGTATATATCCATACAGTTGTCTGTAATGTTTTTTCCAGCCGGTGTATATATCCATACAGTTGACCCATGTCCTGATAAATGTATATCAGAAAAGTCCAAACTCACAAGTCCCAAACCAAATACATTATTGTGTCGCAGCTCCATTTCAGTGTGCTGCATTCACAACTGTCCCCAGTCACAGCATTCATCAAGACTGGACTGTACTTCATGTCATAGTGAATATGTGATATATGACAGAAGAATACATGATTCCTCTAACTCTGGCACTGTTCTTCAACCTGATTGGCAGGTGGGAGCCACTCAATCACCTCTGGTCAACCAGCATGTAGGTCACAAACCTGCCAGTCAGCAGGCTGATTTCACAAGATGGAGGTATGGCTGTTGGGTCTAGTGGTCTCTCGGCAGATCACACAAACAAATTTCACACACACAAAGGATGAACAATTTTAATAAACAAATATTGCACACACTCACTCTCTCACACACACACACACACACACACACACACACACACACACACACACACACACACACACACACACACACACACACACACACACACACACACACACACACACACACACACAGAAGCCAGAGGAAAGAGGTTTTTAATTACATTGTGACTGATGACTTGGCTGAATAATAAGCCAAAGGTTGCTAACAGGCTTCACACTATAAACACGGTGAGACAGATCATCTGTCCATCCCTCTCTTATTGAAGTCACTGTGATCCCTAAACTGACTTCTGGGTTGAGTTGTGTTGCCCGCCTTCCATTAACCCTGTCATACTGTCTCCTACAACTTCATACCCTTCACCTATGACATACAGACTGTGATTGTAAATTCTTTCAACTTGTTTTTTAATGTTAATTTGCTATGTGCTTACCTGAACAAGAAGACGCACCCACTCAAGCGGACAATAAAGGTATTGTATTAATCTGCAATTAAGCTAAGGAACTCTCTAATCAACAGAAATGGAAACTATTACAAAGCCATATAAGATTGCTATCTTCTCCAGAGCGACATTGAGACAGATATATTCAAAATGGCCGCATGTGACCATGCAGAAATAGCGCATAGCTAGCACTCACATTGTCGAGTGTTTAAGAGCAATTTCCCTGTTCCAACCGTGTGATTAACAAATAGTGAGAGGTTGTCTTTTTGTAACGTGTGCGCTGGGAGTCAGGAAGCAAGTTCAGGGAGTGAATCATTTAATTAATAAATGAAACATAATACAAACCAAGAAACATGAACAACGCACAGACAGGAAACTTAAACGGAAACAATAATGCCTGGGGAAGGAACCAAAGGGAGTGACATATATAGGGAGGTGATGGAGTCCAGGTGAGGCTGATGACGAGCTGGTGCGCTTAACGATGGTGACAGGTGTGCGCCATAAGGAGCAGCCTGGTGACCAAGAGGCCAGAGAGGGAGCATGCGTGACACTTTAATTAAGCCGTAATGCATGATGGCAAGGAAGCCCCCCACCAAGGTAAAAAGGCTCAAAGTAGGACAGGAGAGGAGATATTTATGCATTTCATTTTCATTAAATTAACTTTGTCATTATAGGGTATTGTGTGTAGTTGGTGAGAAAAAAACAATTTCATCCATTTTGAATTCAGGCTGTAACAACAAAATGTGGAATGAGAACAGGGGTACGAATACTTTCTGAAGGCTACTGTTCACATTCAGATAGAAAGGGTTGAACAGAGTGTGAAATATACCTGAAAACCCAAGCCTGTCAATGGATGGGAATGCGTGGGTACATCATTTTGGTTTATCAAGGCTGGAAACAAGTACTGTGCATGAAGGCTTGACAAATAGCCAATGACAGATGAAAGACACAATGCCGCACAAACACATAAACAAATTCACACGAACACTCTCAACTTCTTCTCTCCTATACCATACCCCCTACAGGAAAAAATCCAAACGGGTTCCCAATGAAACTTTCCTTTCTAATCCACCCTAGACAGAGCAGCTATAAAACCAATGTTTTAATTTATTCATCTACACTGTCACAAATGTCAAATTTGTCAAAATTACAACTCAGAATTGTTATGATAATTTGGGTTTTATGAAAGCCTATAAAGCATTATGTTGAATTTCGCAATTTAATGTCACTTTTGCTTAACTTGAAGATAAGTCTTCATCTCGTTCTCGCTCTTTCTGTACTCTGAAACCAGCCTCTCCTCTCCATCTCTGCCACCCTGTTAAGACTTGTTTACAGTTGGTCTATCAACATGTCTGTAGACAGTTGTCACAGTGACATCATGAATATTCTACGGTTGTCCTCTGCATTACATCAGCAGCCCGGTGCTCCAAATAGTATACTTGAACACCAATAAACCCATCCGTTTAAAAATGAATTTAGTAAATGTCAAACTAGCGAGCCAGGCAACTAAAAGCAACTTTCAAAACAATGTTTTGGTTTAATGCTAGCTAGTTAGCTAGCTAGCTGGCTAGCCAGTTCAAATCATGACCAGTATAGCTGTCACGCCCTGGTCGAAGTATTTTGTGTTTATCTTCATTTATTTGGTCAGGCCAGGGTGTGGCATGTGTTTTTGTATGTGGTGTGTATGTATTGGGATTGTAGCTTAGTGTGGTGTTCTAGTTAAGTCTATGGCTGTCTGAAGTGGTTCTCAATCAGAGGCAGGTGTTTATCGTTGTCTCTGATTGGGAACCATATTTAGGCAGCCATATTCTTTGAGTGTTTCGTGGGTGATTGTCCTTAGTGTCCTTGTTCCTGTCTCTGTGTTAGTTTACACAAGTATAGGCTGTTTCGGTTTTCGTTACGTTCTATTTTTTGTAGTGTTTATAATTGATTCGTGTTTTACGTTTGTTCATTAAACATGGATCGCAATCTACACGCTGCATTTTGGTCCGACTCTCCTTCACACCTAGAAAACCGTTACAATAGCTGACAATACCTTAACTTTAGTTAGTTTTTATTCATTATTACAGGAAAATAAACACACCACAACAACATTATTTACAATGTAATGATGGCGAGCTTACAGAAAACAGCTTAGGGTTGTGAGTGTGACAGAATACAAGTGGGTAATTATATCTGATCATTTTAGAACTCCTGCACTGTCTTTTCACAGACGGATATGGTATTGTTGCTGTAGCAGCCCAGTAACCATGACAACGGTTGATGTGACAGTCGCAGAGACATACAATGTTTTAATGTCTGTGCAACAAAGAAGCCGACAGTTGCAGCGATGGACTACAGATATAGTTTGGCCCTGTCCGGGGGTATCATCGGATGGGGCCACAGTGTCTCCTGACCCCTCCTGTCTCAGCCTCCAGTATTTATGCTGCAGTAGTTTATGTGTTGGGGGGCTAGGGTCAGTTTGTTATATCTGGAGTACTTCTCCTGTCTTATCCGGTGTCCTGTGTGAAGTTAAGTATGCTCTCTCTAATTCTCTTTTTCTTTCTCTCTCTCGGAGGACCTGAGCCCTAGGACCATGCCTCAGGACTACCTGGCATGATGACTCCTTACTGTCTCCAGTCCACCTGGCCATGCTGCTGCTCCAGTTTCAACTGTTCTGCCTGCGGCTATGGAATCCTGACCTGTTCACTGGACGTGCTACCTGTCCCAGACCTGCTGTTTTCAACTCTCTAGAGACAGCAGGAGTGATAGTGATACTCTTAATGATCGGCTATAAAAATCCAACTGACATTTACTCCTGAGGTGCTGACATGCTGCACCCTCGACATCTACTGTGATTATTAGTATTTGACCATGCTGGTCATTTATGAACATTTGAACATCTTGGCTGGCCCCCCTCATAGCCTGGTTCATCTCTAGGTTTCTTCCTAGGTTTTGGCCTTTCTAGGGAGTTTTCCTAGCCACCGTGCTTCTACACCTGCATTGATTGCTGTTTGGGGTTTTAGGCTGGGTTTCTGTACAGCACTTTGAGATATCAGCTGATGTACGAAGGGCTATATAAATACATTTGATTTGATATAAACTCGGCAAAAAAAGAAACGTCCTCTCACTGTCAACCATGTTTATTTTCAGCAAACTTTACATGTGTAAATATATGCATGAACATACTGTAACAAGATTCAACAACATACATAAACTGAACAAGTTCCACAGACATGTGACTAACAGAAATTGAATAATGTGTCCCTGAACAAAAGGGGTGTCAAAATCAAAAGTAACAGTCAGTATCTGGTGTGGCCACCAGCTGCATTAAGTACTGCAGTGCATCTCCTCCTCATGGACTGCACCAGATTTGCCAGTACTTGCTGTGAGATGTTACCCCCCTCTTCCACCAAGGCACCTGCACGTTCCCGGACATTTCTGGGGGGAACGGCCCTAGCCCTCACCCTCCGATCCAACAGGTCCCAGACGTTCTCAATGGGATTGAGATCCAATGCAATGTATTGCCCTGGCCACACCTGCAGTCCTCATGCCTCCTTGCAGCATGCCTAACCACGTTCACGCAAATGAGCTGGGACCCTGGGCATCTTTCTTTTGGTGTTTTTCAGAGTCAGTAGAAAGGCCTTTTTAGTGTCCTAGGTTTTCTTAACTGTGACCTTAATTGCCTACTGTCTGTAATCTGTTAGTGTCTTAACAACCGTTTCACAGATGCATGTTCATTAATTGTTTATGGTTCATTGAACAAGCAAGGGAAACAGTGTTTAAGCCCTGTACAATGAAGATCTGTGAAATTATTTGGATTTCTTTTTTGCTGAGTTTACTACCAGAGTATTAATGTCATTTTGACCAGCGTTGTCTACAGACATTAGAGCAAGTATAAACCGCCCTTTATTCAGTATGTAGAGTCCTCTCTCTCTCTGTCTCCCTATCTCTGATATTTCTATATCCCAGTTGTGTCTCCCAATCCCCAGTCTCAATTTCTATAGAGGCATAGGATGTATAAGTCAGGTAGTTGAAAAGGTACTATATCACTAGACAAGAGGAGACCTAGTAACATTCTGTAGAGGAGGTATCACTAGACTAGAGACCTAGTAACATTCTGTAGAGGAGGTATCACTAGACTAGACTAGAGGAGACCTCATAACATTATATAGAGGAGGTATCACTAGACTAGACTAGAGGAGACCTAGTAACATTATATAGAGGAGGTATCACTAGACTAGAGGAGACCTAGTAACATTATATAGAGGAGGTATCACTAGACTAGAGGAGACCTAGTAACATTATATAGAGGAGGTATCACTAGACTAGACTAGAGGAGACCTAGTAACATTATATAGAGGAGGTATCACTAGAGACTAGACTAGAGGAGACCTAGTAACATTATATAGAGGAGGTATCACTAGACTAGACTAGAGGAGACCTCATAACATTCTGTAGAGGAGGTATCACTAGACTAGAGGAGACCTCGTAACATTATATAGAGGAGGTATCACTAGACTAGACTAGAGGAGACCTCGTAACATTATATAGAGGAGGTATCACTAGACTAGAGGAGACCTAGTAACATTATATAGAGGAGGTATCACTAGACTAGAGGAGACCTAGTAACATTATATAGAGGAGGTATCACTAGACTAGACTAGAGGAGACCTAGTAACATTATATAGAGGAGGTATCACTAGACTAGACTAGAGGAGACCTAGTAACATTATGTAGAGGAGGTATCACTAGACTAGACTAGAGGAGACCTAGTAACATTATATAGAGGAGGTATCACTAGACTAGACTAGACTAGAGGAGACCTAGTAACATTATATAGAGGAGGTATCACTAGACTAGACTAGAGGAGACCTAGTAACATTATATAGAGGAGGTATCACTAGACTAGACTAGAGGAGACCTAGTAACATTATATAGAGGAGGTATCACTAGACTAGACTAGAGGAGACCTCATAACATTCTGTAGAGGAGGTATCACTAGACTAGAGGAGACCTCGTAACATTATATAGAGGAGGTATCACTAGACTAGACTAGAGGAGACCTAGTAACATTATATAGAGGAGGTATCACTAGACTAGACTAGAGGAGACCTAGTAACATTATATAGAGGAGGTATCACTAGACTAGACTAGAGCAGACCTCGTAACATTATATAGAGGAGGTATCACTAGACTAGACTAGAGGAGACCGAGTAACATTATATAGAGGAGGTATCACTAGACTAGACTAGAGGAGACCTAGTAACATTATGTAGATGTGGTATCAGTAGCCTAGACTAGAGGAGACCGAGTAACATTATTTAGAGGAGGTATCACTAGACTAGACTAGAGGAGACCTTGTAACATTATTTAGAGGAGGTATCACTAGACTCGACTAGAGGAGACCTTGTAACATTATGTAGAAGAGGAGAGGAGACTTGGGGACATTGAAGTGTCCCCTGAGTGGTCATTGTGTGTATGTCTGTTTCTCCCTCCTGTCGGCCCCCTTATACTCCACTGACGACAGCCCTCTCTTTTCACCCTTTCTCCCTCTCTTCCCAAGAGCCCTCCACTCCTCTCAGACCACAGAACGATACATACTAGACACTAGACATGCTAAAGCATCCTCCAAACAGACCCTAGGCCACATCGCACAGAACATCTCCAGTTCCCCTCAGACCACAGAACATCTCCAGTTCCCCTCAGACCACAGAACATCTCCAGTTCCCCTCAGACCACAGAACATCTCCAGTTCCCCTCAGACCACAGAACATCTCCAGTTCCCCTCAGACCACAGAACACCTCCAGTTCCCCTCAGACCACAGAACACCTCCAGTTCCCCTCAGACCACAGAACACCTCCAGTTCCCCTCAGACCACAGAGCATCTCCAGTTCCCCTCAGACCACAGAACACCTCCAGTTCCCCTCAGACCACAGAACATCTCCAGGTCCCCTCAGACCACAGAACATCTCCAGTTCCCCTCAGACCACAGAACACCTCCAGTTCCCCTCAGACCACAGAACATCTCCAGTTCCCCTCAGACCACAGAACACCTCCAGTTCCCCTCAGACAAAAAAAGAACAAGTCACATGTCTGTACATAGCACCGTATCTCCCAGCTTACACCTTGCCAGGCAATGTCAGGGTCCCATTCACCCGCATTCTTCTCTTATCAAACAGCAACAGCAATGATACCAAACCAACATCACAAGAAGTAAAAATGAAAAAAATCTAATCTGATCGAGAGAGGGGGGAGAGATCGGGGAAGAGAGAGAGAGAGAGAGCGAGAGAGAGCGAGAGGGGGGAGCGAGAGAGAGACAGAGAGAGAGAGAGAGAGGAGAGAGAGAGAGAGAGAGAGAGAGAGAGAGAGAGAGAGACAGAGAGAGAGACAGGGGAAGAGAGAGAGAGAGACAGAGAGACAGAGACAGGAAGAGAGAGAGAGAGAGAGACAGAGAGAGAGAGAGAGAGAGAGAGAGAGAGAGAGAGAGAGAGAGAGAGACAGAGAGAGAGAGAGAGAGATTGGGGAAGAGAGAGAGAGAGAGAGAGAGAGAGAGAGACAGAGAGAGAGAGAGAGAGAGAGAGATTGGGGAAGAGAGAGAGAGAGAGAGAGAGAGAGAGAGAGACAGAGAGAGAGAGAGAGAGAGAGAGAGAGAGAGAGAGAGATCGGCAGCAGAAAACAGGAGACTTGAAGAGATGTCAGGTTAATCCGCCAGGGCAAGGCCGTCGCCCGAGAAAAAGGTAGACCGAAAGGAGAAAGAGAAAACGAGAGCGTTTTTACGCTCTTCTTTATATCACCTGTCTTTCTGCCATCGCCAAGTCAGTTCACAATGGAGGCTGGAAACAGATTAGCCTACCCATCATCCAGCCATACTGACATCTAGAAAAGGATTACAGCTACCCTGTCTTCCGTCTGTGATAGGGTGTCAAATATCTAAACAGATGAAAACCAATTCAAGATATCAGATGTATTACTCATCTCTGAAATCTCCCAGCTGTTTGTTTGTTCCTTATCAAATTATGAAAAGATAATAGTTGTAGATTATAATATTTATAACATTTTCCCTGACGGAAGACACTAATGAAATACTCTTTCTCGTATCAATTAGTGACAGACAGACAACATGGCCATGGCACGCCAGACACAGAGATGAAAGAGAACAGGAATCATCTCCATAATAATGAGCTTTTGAGAAAGGAGAGGAACGGGAGCAGTTGAAAGAGAGGGTCATGTTGAGTACATTCTCCACAACAGTCTGTTCATAATCTGGACCGCACAATGTAGACTGACTCAAAAACATCCTGTTGTTTTGGGATGGCTACAACTGAGAATCTATTCCAGATTTTCTTTATCACTGAAATACAACATTTTCCATTGTGAGATCAAACTTGAAATATAAACTAGGTGCATTGAATGTTATTTCCATGGTTATTGCAGTTTTGAGCATCATAATTCTGAATGCTGATGCTTCTGGACAACACAATCGTCATACTTCTAAACTTTTTTGTTGGAGAGGTCTGGTGAGAAGTTCCCTTCAGTGTTGAACTCTCACCTCATCATTAACTCTGAGGTGTGGTTGAAGACCTGATCGCGTTGATTCCAACGTTTATCTCCCTACTGCACGTGACAAGACTAAAGGTGTGAAGACAGCTATATCACAGGTGTCAGAGTGCTAACGATGTGTTCCTCATGGGGTACAAGGTGTCAACATGGCTATTCTAGTTCTCAGGATGAAGAATAAGGAAACGTCACACGTAGTTCCTCACACCCACATCGTCCATACAACAGCAAGCCCAACGCCTCACTAGTAATATCACATAGGATGAGACGCCATCTACCATGCAACCATTTACCCTCCCATCACTATCAGCAACATGAGTGCAGTAATCACAGTGCCAGTGACAAGGTAATGTCCCAGTCTGTCAAACCTACTTTACTGTGGGACAGCTCTGACGCACACAACCAACAATAACCAACAAACAAATGGTATAGCAGTCCAATAACAGACATCCTCATCCCAGAGACTTGAAGAGGGCTTTTCAAAATGGATGCCCTCGGTGAGTCAGAGCTCTAAGGACAAATGGAATGCAGAGTCAACCCACACAGAACACTGAACATAGACCACCACCACTGGGGATCAAACAGTGCTGGAGATGAGGCAAAGTTTCAATGCTTTTAAAAGCGTCAGCCGATTACAATCTTAATTAAAAATGTCCTCTCTCTCTCTCTGTGGTTCTTTCTCTCTGTCTCCCTGTGTATTCGTCTCCCTCTCCTTCTCTCACTCCCTCTCTCTTCCTCTCTTTCAGGGAGTGACTGCTGTATTTGAGGACATGATGATTGATGGGTGAGATACCAGGAAATGATAAAGCTTTGCGCTGTGAGCGCTATTTAGGGAGGACTGTGTGAGAATAGGTCCCCTGGGTCCATTACAGCCCTCCTGCCCACTCTTCCACCCCTTGCACACACACACACACACACACACACACAGCTCATTTTAACAGTTGAGTCTTAAGGGCTGACATGGTGATGCGATGATAGAGGCTTACTGTCAGGATTCAGAGAGAGACAACATGTCACTGTACAGTCTGATACAGAGGCTTACCTTACACACACTCAGACACAGATTGGATAGCACGTGTATTGTGTCCAAGTACTCCAATTAGAATGTCAACCTGCTACAGCGTTGTGATGTGGTTGGACCATGATGGGATTCCAAACCAATCAAAATGGATTGAATCTCCACAACAAAGGGATTTGCGATTGGTTGTGAGACAGAAATACCCCAAAATCCATTTCAGAAATTCTCCAATGTGAACAATAGGCAGAAGACTGAATGCAAGCTATACTTAAGCATTTATTTAGATTAAAGAATATTGAGAGAGATGAGGGTGTCAGATTATTCTAGAAATGACAGAAGAACCTGCTGGTGAGCTGGGAATAGAGTATATTTGAAATGGAATCACTTTCCGTTTGAGAGAGAATTAATATTGGTGCCATATTATACACACTCAAATGCTGGGAGCCCTGTTCCAACCTCACTCTATTTGGACTAAGGAAATCCATTTGAGCCGAAATGACTGAGAGATTTGGATTTAGATGGCTTGCACACGGAAAGGGAAAGAGAGAGAGCGAGAGAGAGAGGGAGAGAAAGAAAAAAGAAAGAAAGAAAGGGATTGAAAAAAAATAGACAGAAATAAGAGAAAGAAATCGGGAGAGTAATGAAGTGTGAGTAGATAATTACAGAGAATGGAGAGAGAGCAGAGAGACAGAATGGAGAGAGTGGAGAGACAATGGAGAGACAGAATGCAGAGAGTGGAGAGACAGAATGGAGAGAGAATGGAGAGACAGAATGGAGAGAGACAGAATGGAGGGGGAGACAGAATGGAGAGAGACAGAATGGAGAGAGACAGAATGGAGAGAGACAGAATGGAGAGAGACAGAATGGAGAGACAGAATGGAGAGACAATGGAGAGAGAATGCAGAATGGAGAGACAGAATGGAGAGAGAATGGAGAGAGAATGGAGAGAGACAGAATGGAGAGAGACAGAATGGAGAGAGACAGAATGGAGAGAGACAGAATGGAGAGACAGAATGGAGAGAGACAGAATGGAGAGAGACAGAATGCAGAGAGTGGAGAGACAGAATGGAGAGAGAGTGGAGAGACAGAATGGAGAGAGACAGAATGGAGAGAGACAGAATGGAGAGAGACAGAATGGAGAGAGACAGAATGGAGAGAGAGTGGAGAGAGACAGAATGGAGAGAGACAGAATGGAGAGAGAATGGAGAGAGACAGAATGGAGAGAGACAGAATGGAGAGAGACAGAATGCAGAGAGTGGAGAGACAGAATGAAGAGAGAGTGGAGAGACAGAATGGAGAGAGACAGAATGGAGAGACAGAATGGAGAGACAGAATGGGAGAGACAGAATGGAGAGAGAGTGGAGAGACAGAATGGAGAGACAGAATGGAGAGACAGAATGGAGAGACAGAATGGAGAGACAGAATGGAGAGAGAGTGGAGAGACAGAATGGAGAGAGAGTGGAGAGACAGAATGGAGAGAGAGTGGAGAGACAGAATGGAGAGAGAGAATGGAGAGACAGAATGGAGAGAGACAGAATGGAGAGAGACAGAATGGAGAGAGACAGAATGGAGAGAGACAGAATGGAGAGAGAGAGAATGGAGAGACAGAATGGAGAGAGAGAATGGAGAGACAGAATGGAGAGAGAGTGGAGAGACAGAATGGAGAGAGAGTGGAGAGACAGAATGGAGAGAGAGTGGAGAGACAGAATGGAGAGAGAGTGGAGAGACAGAATGGAGAGAGAGTGGAGAGACAGAATGGAGAGACAGAATGGAGAGACAGAATGGAGAGAGAGTGGAGAGACAGAATGGAGAGAGAGTGGAGAGACAGAATGGAGAGAGAGTGGAGAGACAGAATGGAGAGAGAGTGGAGAGACAGAATGGAGAGAGAATGGAGACAGAATGGAGAGAGACAGAATGGAGAGAGACAGAATGGAGAGAGACAGAATGGAGAGACAGAATGGAGAGAGAGAGAATGGAGAGACAGAATGGAGAGAGAGAATGGAGAGACAGAATGGAGAGAGAGAATGGAGAGACAGAATGGAGACAGAATGGAGAGACAGAATGGAGAGAGACAGAATGGAGAGAGACAGAATGGAGAGAGACAGAATGGAGAGAGACAGAATGGAGAGAGACAGAATGGAGAGAGACAGAATGGAGAGAGACAGAATGGAGAGAGACAGAATGGAGAGAAAAGGAGAGACAGAATGGAGAGAGAGCTGGAGAGACAGAATGGAGATCGTGGAGAGACAGAATGGAGAGAGGAATGGAGTTAGAGAATGGAGAGAGATGGAGAGACAGAATGGAGAAAGCACTGGAGAGACAGAATGGAGAGACAGTGGAGAGCAATGGAGACAGAATGGAGAGAGAATGGAGAGACAGAATGGAGAGAGAGTGGAGAGACAGAATGGAGAGAGAGTTTGGAGAGACAGAATGGAGAGAGTGGAGAGACAGAATGGAGAGAGAGTGGAGAGACATAATGGAGAGTGTGGAGAGACATAATGGAGAGAGAGTGGAGAGACAGAATGGAGAGAGAGTGGAGAGACAGAATGGAGAGAGTTAGTGGAGAGACATAATGGAGAGTGTGGAGAGACAGAATGGAGAGAGTGGAGAGACAGAATGGAGAGAGTGGAGAGGCAGAAGGCGAGTGTGGAGAGACAGAATGGCGAGGGAGTGGAGAGACAGAATGGAGAGAGTGTGGAGAGACAGAATGGAGAGAGAGTGGAGAGACAGAATGGAGAGACGTGGAGAGACAGACTGGAGAGTGTGTGGAGAGACAGACTGGAGAGAGCGTGGAGAGACAGAATAGAGAGAGAGTGGAGAGACAGAATGGAGAGAGCGTGGAGAGGCAGAATGGAGAGAGAGTGGAGAGAGACAGAATAGAGAGAGAGTGGAGAGACAGAATGGAGAGAGAGAATGGAGAGAGAATGGAGAGAGAGTATAGAGACAGAGTGGAGAGAAAAGGAGAGAAGGAGAGAGCTGGTGTATCTGTGACTCCTCTGTCTCGTTCTCCCTGAGAGACAGAATGGAGAGAGAGTGGAGAGACAGAATGGAGAGAGTGGAGAGACATAATGGAGAGAGAGTGGAGAGACATAATGGAGAGAGTGGAGAGACATAATGGAGAGAGAGTGGAGAGACAGAATGGAGAGAGAGTGGAGAGACATAATGGAGAGAGTGGAGAGACAGAATGGAGAGAGTGGAGAGACAGAATGGAGAGAGTGGAGAGACAGAATGGAGAGAGCGTGGAGAGACAGAATGGAGAGAGTGTGGAGAGACAGAATGGAGAGAGTTAGTGGAGAGACAGAATGGAGAGAGCGTGGAGAGACAGACTGGAGAGAGCGTGGAGAGACAGACTGGAGAGAGCGTGGAGAGACAGACTGTGAGTGAGTGTGTGTGTGTGTGTGTGTGTGTGTGTGTGTGTGTGTGTGTGTGTTAGTGTCACGTGTGTGTGTTGTGTGTGTGTGTGTGTGTGTGTGTAGGAGAGACAGAATGGAGTGAGCGTGGAGAGGCAGAATGGAGAGAGAGTGGAGAGAGACAGAATAGAGAGAGAGTGGAGAGACAGAATGGAGAGAGAGAATGGAGAGAGAATGGAGAGAGAGTATAGAGACAGAGTGGAGAGAAAAGGAGAGAAGGAGAGAGAGCTAACGACTGGTGTATCTGTGACTCCTCTGTCTCGTTCTCCCTGCCTGGTATGGTGTTAGGGTCAACAGAGAATCGGCATTGAACGGAATGCTGGAAATGCACTGGTGATAATGATGATCAAGGAGGACGATGACAGCAATCACAATAACCACAATAATCACTGCCAATTTGTCTACACCCTTCTAAAGGATGTGTGTGTTTTTGTGTGCGTGTGTTAGTGGGCTCACGTGTGTGTGTGTGTGTGTGTGTGTGTGTGTGTGTGTGTGTGTGTGTGTGTGTGTGTGTGTTAGTGGGCTCACGTGTGTGTGTGTGTGTGCTGTGTGTGTGTGTGTGTGTGTGTGTGTGTGTGTGTGTTAGTGGGCTCACGTGTGTGTGTGTGTGTGTGTGTTAGTGGGCTCACGTGTGTGTGTGTGTAGTGTGTCACGTGTGTGTGTGTTAGTGTGCTCATGTGTGTGTGTGTGTGTGTGTGTGTGTGTGTTAGTGGGCTCACGTGTGTGTGTGTGTGTCATGTGTGTGTGTGTGTGTCACGTGTGTGTGTGTGTGTGTGTGTGTGTGTTAGTGTGGCTCACGTGTGTGTGTGTTAGTGGGCTCACGTGTGTGTGTGTTAGTGGGCTCATGTGTGTGTGTGTGTGTGTGTGTGTGTGTGTGTGTGTGTGTTAGTGGGCTCACGTGTGTGTGTGTTAGTGGGCTCATGTGTGTGTGTGTGTGTGTGTGTGTGTGTGTGTGTGTTAGTGTGCTCACGTGTGTTAGTGGGCTCATGTGTGTGTGTGTGTGTGTGTGTGTGTGTGTGTGTGTGTGTGTGTGTGTGTGTGTGTGTGTGTGGCTGTGTGTGTGTGTGTGTGTGTGTGTGTGTGTGTTAGTGGGCTCACGTGTGTGTGTGTGTGTGTGTGTGTGTGTGTGTGTGTGTGTGTGTGCGTGCCTGTGTAAGGGGAGAGAGAGTGGGCAGGAGGGCCGTAATGGACCCAGGGGATCCATCCTAAATAGCCCTCGCAGGTCAAACTGCAACAGAGGTTTAGAAGCTTTCCAGTCACTGTCATATGTATCACACTAGCTGAAGAAGGGAGGACAATGACAAACAAATCAGACCCTACTATCGTCTGGCACTTTTACAATTATCTCTCCAAGAAAAGTTGACAACTTGAAATCACAGTGCATTCACTAGGGAGATGCTTTGATGTCACAGTAAGCAGCACCACCGTATGTCTTCTGTGAAGGCCAGCTAAGTCCTGGCAGAAGCAGAAGCTAACTTGAAATACCCAAACATTGGAAGTGTAACAATGTTGTAGTTACTAGACAGCAGATTGTCATTCATATTCCCTGAATCCTGAACATGTTCTCTACCAACTACAGTCTTTCACTCACCCAACCCAGCCCTCCACCCGCTTAACAACCAATCAAACAATTAACTCCTAGCCAGAGCTGCATTACATTAAAAGCCAGCAGCTTACAGAGAGAGAGAGAGAGAGAGAGAGAGAGACAGTGAGTGAGTGAGTGAGTGAGTGAGTGAGTGAGTGAGTGAGTGAGTGAGTGAGTGAGTGAGAGAGAGACAGAGAGAGAGAGGGAGAGATAAAGAGAGGGAGAGAGAGAGTGGAGAGACAGAGTGGCGAGAGAGGGAGAGAGAGAGAGATAGAGAGGGGGAGAGAGGGGGAGAGAGTAGACCCAACCCAATCATGAGAAAACAAAAAGATAATTACTTGACACATTGGAAAGAATTTACAGAAAAACAGAGCAAACTAGAATGCTATTTGGCCCTACACAGAGAGTACACAGTGGCAGAATACCTGACCACTGTGACTGACCCAAAATTAAGGAAAGCTTTGACTATGTACAGACTCAGTGAGCATAGCCTTGCTATTGAGAAAGGCCGCCGTAGGCAGACATGGCTCTCAAGAGAAGACAGGCTATGTGCTCACTGCCCACAAAATGAGGTGGAAACTGAGCTGCACTTCCTAACCTCCTGCCCAATGTATGACCATATTAGAGATACATATTTCCCTCAGATTACACAGATCCACAAAGAATTCTAAAACAAATCCAATTTTGATAAACTCCCATATCTACTGGGTGAAATTCCACAGTGTGCCATCACAGCAGCAAGATTTGTGACCTGTTGCCACGAGAAAAGGGCAACCAGTGAAGAACAAACACCATTGTAAATACAACCCATATTTATGCTAATTTATTATCCATTGTATACCTTAACCATTTGTACATTGTTAAAACACTGTATATATATAATATGACATTTGTAATGTCTTTATTGTTTTGAAACTTCTGTATGTGTAATGTTTACTGTTAATTTTTATTGTTTATTTCAGTTTATATATTCACTTTATATATTATCTACCTCACTTGCTTTGGCAATGTTAACACATGTTTCTCATGCCAATAAAGCCCTTGAATTGAATTGAATTGAGATAGAGAGAGAGAGAGAGACAGAGAGAGAGACAGAGAGAGAGAGAGAGACAGAGAGAGAGAGAGAGAGAGAGAGAGAGAGAGACAGAGAGAGAGAGAAAGAGAGAGACAGAGAGAGAGAGAACGAGAGAGACAGAGACGGAGGGGGAGAGGGATATTCAGAGGTAAAGGGAGAGGGAGAGGTAAAGTGGAGGACGTGTTCATCTGGTAATGAATCAGTCAGTTGTGTCACCCTGTCCTGCTGCGTGTCACGGACCTCTACAAAAGACCCTCAAAAGACACTTAACTAGCTTAACAGAATTGTACAGGACTCTGTGTTCTCACTTTCAGCTGATACTAAGATAAGACTGTTGTTAAACACAACTACTTTTTTACACCTTTTGAATCACCTCACCTCACCCAATAGGGCTAACATCAGATGGTTAAACCTTTTGTTGACCCCAGGAAGAGTTTTGTGGACCTCAGGAAGAGTAGCTGATTCTTCTGCAAAAGCAAATGGAGATCCAAATAAATAAATACACCTGTACTATTACCTTTGTGTTCTTACACACAACCACACACAAAGTGTGATCTATGATGCCGCCGGAGAGGAACGCTGCCGTCTTATTGGCTCTTAACCAACCGTGCTATTTTTTTTTTTTTTCACATTGTTTGTAACTTATTTTGTACATTATGTTGCTGCTACCATCTCTTATGACCGAAAAAGAGTTTCTGGACATCAGAACAGCGATTACTCACCTCGATTTGGACAAATCATTTTTCTTTAAAGAGTTGGACAGGAAGGATATACTCCTAACACCCAAACAGGCCCTCATCCCTGTCATTCGCAGGAGAAAGAAACAGAGATTTTAAGCACAGACTGGAACATGTTCCGGGATTCTTCTGATGGCATTGAGGAGTATACCACATCAGTCACTGGCCACAAATGTTCGATTGGATTGAGGTCAGGGCTTTGTGATGGCCACTCCAATACCTTGACTTGGTTGTCCTTAAGCCAATTTGCCCCAACTTTGTAAGTATGCTTGGGGTCATTGTCCATTTGGAAGACCCATTTGCGACCAAGCTTGAACTTCCTGACTGATGTGTTGAGATGTTGCTTATTATATCCACATAATTTTCCTACCTCATAAAGCCATCTATTTTGTGAAGTGCACCAGTCCCTCCTGCAGCAAAGCACCCCCACAACATGATGCTGCCACCCCCGTGCTTCACGGTTGGGATGGTGTTCTTTGGTCTTTTTCCTCCAAACATAACGATGGTCATTATGGCCAAACAGTTCTATTTTTGTTTCATCAGACCAGAGGATATTTCTCCAAAAAGTAGAATCTTTGTCCCCATGTGCAGTAGCAAACCCCAGTCTGGCTTTTTTGTGGCAGTTTTGGAGCAGTGGCTTCTTCCTTGCTGAGAGGCCTTTCAGGTTATGTCGATATAGTACTCGTTTTACTGTGGATATAGATATTTTTGTACCGGTTTCCTCCAGCATCTTCACAAGGTCCTTTGCTGTTGTTCTGGGATTGAGTGTGTTTATACTTGCGTATTATTGTTTGTACAGATGAACGTGGTACCTTCAGGCATTTGGAAATTACTCCAAACGATGAACCAGAGTTGTCGAGGTCTACAATTTTTTTCTGAGGTCTTGACTGATTTCTTTTCCCATGATGTCAAGCAAAGAGGAACTGAGTTTGAAGGTAGGCCTTGAAATACATCCACAGGTACACGTCCAATTGACTCAAATGATGTCAAACCACCTATCAGAAGCTTCTAAAGCCATGACATCATTTTCTGGAATTTTCCAAGCTGTTTAAAGGCACAGTCAACTTAGTGTATGTAAACGTCTGACCCACTGGAGTTGTGATACAGTGAAATATAAGTGAAATAATCTGTCTGTAAACAACTACTTGTGTCATGCACAAAGTAGATGTCCTAACCGACTTGCCAAAACTATAGTTTGTTAACAAGACATTTGTGGATTGGTTGAAAAACGAGTTTTAATGACTCCAACCTAAGTGTATGCAAACTTCTGACTTCAACTGTACATACAGTTACAAGACCTACAAGACCACTGAGCCAGACGGATTACAAGGATGTGTACTCCGAGCATGCGCTGACCAACTGGCAATTGTCTTCACTGACATTTTCAACCTCTCCCTGTCTGAGTCTGTAATACCAACATGTTTCAAGTAGACCATCATAGTGTTCTTGGGCACAAGGACTAAGGTAACCTGCCTAAATGACTACCAAAGTGTAACACTCATGTCTGTAGCCATGAAGAGCTGGTCATGGCTCACATCAACACCATTATCCCAGAAACCCTCGACCCACTTCAATTTACATACCGCCCCAACAGGTCCACAGATGATGCAATCTCTATTGCACTCCACACTGCCCTTTCACACCTGGACAAAAGGAACACCTATGTAAGAATGCTATTCATTGACTACAGCTCAGCGTTCAACACCATAGTGACCTCAAAGCTCATCACTAAGCTAAAGACCCTGGGACTAATCACCTCCCTCTGCAACTGGATCCTGGACTTCCTGACGGGCTGCTCCCAGGTGGTAAGGGAAGGTAGCAACACAGCAGCCACACTGATCCTCAACAATGGGACCCCTCAGGGGTGCTTGCTCAGTCCCCTCCTGTACTCCCTGTTCACTCATGACTGCACGGCCAGGCACAACTCCAGCACCATCATTAAGTTTGCCAATGATACAACAGTGGTAGGCCAGATCACCGACAACGATGAGACAGCCTATATGGAGGAGGTCAGAGACCTGACCGTGTGGTGCAAGGACAACAACCTCTCCCTCAACGTGATCAAGGCAAAGAGATGATTGTGGACTACAAGGAAAATGAGGGCCGTGTACGCCCCCATTCTTATTAACAAGGCTGTAGTGGCGCAGGTTGAGAGCTTCAAGTTCCTTGGCATACACATCACCAACAAACTAACATGGTCCAAACACACCAAAACAGTCGTGAAAAGGGCACGGCAAAACCTATTCCCCCTCAGGAGAAGATTTGGCATGGGTCCTCAGATCCTCAAAAGGTTTTACAGCTGCACCATCGAGACCATCCTGATGGGTTGCATCACTGCCTGGTTTGGCAACTGTTCGGCCTCCGCCCGCAAGTCACTACAGAGGGTAGTGCGAACGTCCCAGTACATCACAGGGGCCAAGCTTCCTGCCATCCAGGACCTCTATACCAAGCGGTGTCAGAGAAAGGCCCTAAAAATTGTAAAAGACTCCAGCCACCCTAGTCATAGACTGTTCTCTCTGCTACTGCACGGCAAGCGGTACAGGGGCACCAAGTCTAGGTCCAAGAGGCTTCTAAAACAGCTTCTACCCCCAAGCCATTACACTCCTGAACATCTAATCAAATGGCTTCCCAGACTATTTGCATTGCCCCCCGTTCTACGCTGCTGTCTGTTATTATCTATGCATAGTCACTTTAATAACACTACCTACATGTACATATTACTTAGATTACCTCAACTAACCGGTGCCCTCGCACATTGACTCTGTACCGGTACCCCCTGTATATAGCCTTCACATTGACCCTGTACCGGTAACCCCTGTATATAGCCTGCACATTGACTCTGTACCGGTACCCCCTGTATATAGCCTTCACATTGACCCTGTACCGGTAACCCCTTTATATAGCCTTCACATTGACCCTGTACCGGTACCCCCTGTATATAGCCTCCACATTGACCCTGTACCGGTAACCCCTTTATATAGCCTCCACATTGACCCTGTACCGGTAACCCCTTTATATAGCCTTCACATTGACCCTGTACCAGTAACTCCTTTATATAGCCTTCACATTGACCCTGTACCGGTACCCCCTGTATATAGCCTTCACATTGACCCTGTACCGGTAACCCCTGTATATAGCCTTCACATTGACCCTGTACCGGTACCCCCTGTATATAGCCTCCACATTGACCCTACTGGTACCCCTGTATATAGCCTTCACATTGACCCTGTACCGGTAACCCCTTTATATAGCCTTCACATTGACCCTGTACCGGTACCCCCTGTATATAGCCTCCACATTGACCCTGTACCGGTACCCCCTGTATATAGCCTCCACATTGACCCTGTACCGGTACCCCCTGTATATAGCCTCCACATTGACCCTGTACCGGTACCCCCTGTATATAGCCTCCACATTGACCCTGTACCGGTACCCCTGTATATAGCCTCCACATTGACCCTGTACCGGTACCCCCTGTACTGTATATAGCCTCCATATTGACCCTGTACCGGTACCCCCTGTACTGTATATAGCCTCCATATTGACCGTGTACCGGTACCCCCTGTACTGTATATAGCCTCGCTATTGTTATTTTACTGCTGCTCTCTAATCATTTGTTACTTTTATCGCTTACTGTTTTTCGGGGGCATTTTCTTAAAACTGCATTGTTGGTTAAGGGCTTGTAAGTAAGCATTTCACCAATACAAATGGATTTGATTTGATTTGTTAGTTGTCCATGGATCTCCTTCCACTTCGGAGAAGAAAAGGTGTAGGTCCAGGTTAATTGGTTGTGAAATACAAAACCTCTGTCCTGCCGCTGGATCTACTATATCACGACTTTAGTTTTCTCCACATAATCATTTTTTTTGTCTTTACATTATCAAACAAAGATTGTGACTTTGAAATAAATGATAAGTGAACTAAAATTGAAATGTACGGTGACTAGTTCTCCTGCCTGCAGTACACACATAAGTACGCACAAATAATTGACACCTACTATAAATTCATACCGCACACACACTCACACACACACACACAGAGCGTTGCTAAAAGCCTTTGTGTGAATGCATCCCTTATTACAATTGAGGGAGAAAAAATGAATAGTCATCCCTTGCTTTTGTTCTGATAACCACCTCCTTGGTCATATTCAGCTATTCATGTCCTGCTTCCCATAACAAAATGCTGCAGTGCTGTGTGAGACCACCGCTAACCGTGTGTTCGTTAGAAATGGAAAACCATCCTTCAGCACCGTGCCGTTTCACAGAGAACATATAAAACAACCTGCTCTTTCATGTCAGTGTTTTTTCCTGACAAACCACAGTCCTTCCTCCCACTTCACTGTCGTCAGCCAGGGAGTTGGTGATATTTAAAGGTATTCAAATAAGAATATAAATGAATATCTTGATAGACCAGTA
>NC_056441.1:74709072-74726572 GCF_018296145.1 Oncorhynchus tshawytscha
AGAACTCTGTTGCTGCAGCTCCGTACAGCTGTTACGTGTTTTTGGCTCGGTCAGAACGTGTGAAGAACTCTGTTGCTGCAGCTCCGTACAGCTGTTACGTGTTGTTGGCTCGGTCAGAACGTGTGAAGAACTCTGTTGCTGCAGCTCCGTACAGCTGTTACGTGTTGTTGGCTCGGTCAGAACGTGTGAAGAACTCTGTTGCTGCAGCTCCGTACAGCTGTTACGTGTTGTTGGCTCGGTCAGAACGTGTGAAGAACTCTGTTGCTGCAGCTCTGTACAGCTGTTACGTGTTATTGGCTCGGTCAGAACGTGTGAAGAACTCTGTTGCTGCAGCTCCGTACAGCTGTTACGTGTTTTGGCTCGGTCAGAACGTGTGAAGAACTCTGTTGCTGCAGCTCCGTACAGCTGTTACGTGTTATTGGCTCGGTCAGAACGTGTGAAGAACTCTGTTGCTGCAGCTCCGTACAGCTGTTACGTGTTATTGGCTCGGTCAGAACGTGTGAAGAACTCTGTTGCTGCAGCTCCGTACAGCTGTTACGTGTTATTGGCTCGGTCAGAACGTGTGAAGAACTCTGTTGCTGCAGCTCCGTACAGCTGTTACGTGTTGTTGGCTCGGTCAGAGCGTGTGAAGAACTCTGTTGCTGCAGCTCCGTACAGCTGTTACGTGTTTTGGCTCGGTCAGAACGTGTGAAGAACTCTGTTGCTGCAGCTCCGTACAGCTGTTACGTGTTGTTGGCTCGGTCAGAACGTGTGAAGAACTCTGTTGCTGCAGCTCCGTACAGCTGTTACGTGTTGTTGGCTCGGTCAGAACGTGTGAAGAACTCTGTTGCTGCAGCTCCGTACAGCTGTTACGTGTTGTTGGCTCGGTCAGAACGTGTGAAGAACTCTGTTGCTGCAGCTCCGTACAGCTGTTACGTGTTGTTGGAGATGACAAGAGTCTTGTTAGTTCAATGTATGACATATCAATATGAACCCATTTCCATGAGAGATTTAAGTTGACTCACAAACACACACACACACACACACACACACACACAGGCACTCACACACGCAAACACGGACGCACACGTACACGGACACACACAGGCACTCGCACGCACACACACACACACACGCACACAGTCGCACACAGAAGGACATAGTATAGGCAGTGAATCCAGTTATTTTCTATGGAAACAACTATTCAACTTTAACTAACCATTAAACTTCAGTCTTCGTCAACAACAGAGTCACAAAGCTCTGTGGTTGTTATTGATGAAAAGACAAGATGGAGGAAGTCAATATGGTGTCTGTGATTTTGAGTAATTCACTTCCATTTGACTTTGAAGAATGGATCAGAAAAGCAAGCATCAAAGAGATATATAATAGGCAGAATGTTCTGACATGAAAGGGGCTTTGGGAGAACAGCCCATCAACTGCTGTGTAGTCTCTCTTTATGGACCAAGATGTTGCTTTCCTCCCTCTCCCCCAATCACACACTTCTTCTCCCCCAATCCTTTCCATATCTTGTCCTAAAAAGCACTGTAATATTGTTATTATAAAACAGTTTTATCTTTGAATACTCCTATTTATTTTCTCTCTCGCTCTTTGTATTTTTAGAATCCAGTGATTCCTCTTTCTCTAATTATCCCATTCCTATTTCCTATAGCCACAACCGAATGCAGTTCATTGACTATAGCTCAGACTTCAACACCATAGTATCCTCCAAGCTCATCATTAAGCTCAATACCCTAGGTCTGAATTCCGCCCTGTGCAACTGGGTCCTGGACTTCCTGACGGGCTGACCCCAGGTGGTGAAGGTAGAGAACAACACCTCCCCTTCGCTGATCCTCAACACAGGGACCCACAAGGGTAAGTGATCAGCCCCCTCCTGTACTCGCTGTTCACCCATGACTGCATGGTCAGGCACACCTCCAACTCAATCATCAAGTTTGCAGATGACACAACAGTAGTAGGCCTGATTACCAACAATGACGAGACAGCCTACAGGGAGGAGGTGAGGGACCTGGCAGAGTGGTGCCAAGAAAATAACCTCTCTCTCAACGTCAACAAAATGCAGGAGCTGATCATGGACTTCAGGAAACAGCAGAGGGAGCACGCCCCTATCCACATCGACTGGACCACAGAGGAGGACTTGGAAATCTTCAAGTTCCTCAGTGCACACATCACTGACATTCTGAAATGATCCACCCACATATAGAGAGTGGTGAAGAAGGCACAACAGCGCCTCTTTAACCTCAAGAGGCTGAAGAAATTTGGCTTCGCCCTAAGACCCTCACAAACTTTAACAGATGCGCAATTGAGAGCATCCTGTCGGGCTGTATCACCGCCTGGTATAGCCCGCAACCGCAGGGCTCTCCAGAGGGTGTTACGGTCTGCCCAACGCATCACAGGGAGCACACTGCCTGCCCTCCAGGATGCCTACAGCACCCAATGTCACAGAAAGGCCAAAAAGATCATCAAGGACATCAACCACCCGAGCCACTGACTGTTCACCCCGCTACCATCCAGAAGGCGAGGTCAGTACAGGTGCATCAACGCTGGGACCGAGAGACTGAAAAACAGCTTCTATCTCAAGGCTATCAGACTGTTAAATAGCCAACACTAGCCAGCTACCACCCAGTTACTCAACCCTGCACCTTAGAGGCTGCTGCCCTATATACATAGACATGGAATCACTTGCCACTTTAATAATGGAACACTAGTCAATTTAATAATGTTTACATATTGCTTTACTCATCTCATATGTACGTATATACTGTATTCTGTTCTACTGCATTTAGTCAATGCCACTGACATTGCTCGTCCTAATATTTATATATTTCTTAATTCCATTTGTTTACTTTTAGATTTGTGTGCATTGTTGTGAATTCTTAGATACTACAGCACTGTTGGAGCTAGGAACACAAGTATTTCTCTACACCCACAATAGCATCTGCTAAAAATGTGTATGGGGCCAATAACATGTGATTTGATTTGATTTGAAAAGAGTCAACACCTCAAATTGCAAGCGCTCATATCCTCACCACAAACACTCTGAATGATTGATATCTTCTGTTCATTTACCACCTCTCTTTACCACCCCTCTTTACCACATCTCTTTACCACCCCTCTTTACCACCCCTCTTTACCACATGTCTTTACCACCCCTCTTTAGCACATCTCTTTACCACCGCTCTTTACCACCCCTCTTTACCACCCCTCTTTACCACCCCTCTTTACCACATCTCTTTACCACCCCTCTTTACCACATCTCTTTACCACATCTCTTTACCACCTCTTTTTACCACCTCTCTTTACCACCTCTCCTTACATCTTTCTTTACTTTCTCTCCTTACCACCTCTCTTTACCACCTCTCCTTACCAGCTCTCCTTACCACCTCTCCTTACCAGCTCTCCTTACCACCTCTCCTTACATCTTTCTTTACCACCCCTCCTTTACCACCTCTCTTACCAGCTCTCCTTACATCTTTGTTTACCAGCCCTCTTTACCAGCTCTCTTACCACCTCTCCTTACATCTTTGTTTACCACCCCTTTTACCACCTCTCTTTACCACCTCTCTTTACCACCTCTCCTTACATCTTTCTTTACCACCCCTCTTTACCACCTCTCTTTACCACCTCTCCTTACATCTTTGTTTACCACCCCTCTTTACCACCTCTCCTTACATCTTTCTTTACTTTCTCTTAACCAGCTCTCCTTACCACCTCTCCATACATCTCTTTATCACCTCCCTTTACCACCCCTCTTACCACCCCTCTTTACCACCTCTCTTACCACCCCTCCTTACCACCTCTCCTTACATCTTTCTTTACCACCCCTCTTTACCACCCCTCTTTACCACCCCTCCTTACCAGCTCTCTTTACCAACTCTCTTTACCCAACTCTCTTTACCACCTCTCCATACATCTCTTTACCACCTCTCTTTACCACCCCTCTTACCACCCCTCTTTACCACATCTCCTTACATCTTTCTTTACTTTCTCTCCTTACCACCTCTCCTTACATCTTTCTTTACCACCCCTCTTTACCACCTCTCTTTACCACCTCTCCTTACATCTTTGTTTACCACCCCTCTTTACCACCTCTCTTTACCACCCCTCTTTACCACCCCTCTTTACATCTTCTTTACTTTCTCTCTTTACCCCTCTCTACCACCCCTCTTTACCACCCCTCTTTACCACCTCTCCTTACCAGCTCTCTTTACCACCTCTCCATACATCTCTTTACCACCTCTCCTTATATCTTTCTTTACTTTCTCTCCTTACCACCTCTCTTTACCACCTCTCCTTAACAGCTCTCCTTACATCTTTCTTTACCACCGCTCTTTAGCACCCCTCTTACCACCCCTCTTTACATCTTCTTTACTTTCTCTCTTTACCACCCCTCTTTACCACCTCTCCTTACCAGCTCTCTTTACCAACTCTCTTTACCACCCCTCTTTACCACCCCTCTTTACCACCCCTCTTTACCACCCCTCTTTACCACCCCTCTTTACCACCTCTCCTTACACCCCTCTTTACCACCCCTCCTTACCACCCCTCTTTACCACCTCTCCTTACATCTTTCTTTACTTTCTCTCTTTACCAGCTCTCCTTACATCTTTCTTTACAACCCCTCTTTACCACCTCTCTACCACCTCTCCTTACATCTTTCTTTACTTTCTCTTTACCACCTCTCCTTACATCTTTCTTTACAACCCCTCTTTACCACCTCTCTTTACCACCCCTCTTACCACCCCTCTTTACCACCTCTCCTTACATCTTTCTTTACTTTCTCTCTTTACCAGCTCTCCTTACCACCTCTCCTTACATCTTTCTTTACAACCCTCTTTACCACCTCTCTTTACCACCCCTCTTACCACCCCTCTTTACCACCTCTCCTTACATCTTTCTTTACCACCCCTCTTTACCACCTCTCTTTACCACCCCTCTTTACAACCTCTCCTTACATCTTTCTTTACCTTCTCTCCTTACCACCTCTCTTTACCACCTCTCCTTACCAGCTCTCCTTACCACCTCTCCTTACATCTTTCTTTACCACCTCTCTTTACCATCTCTCCTTACATCTTTCTTTACCACCCCTCTTTACCACCTCTCTTTACCACCCCTCTTTACATCTTCTTTACTTTCTCTTTACCACCCCTCTTTACCACCCCTCTTTACCACCTCTCCTTACCAGCTCTCTTTACCAACTCTCTTTACCACCTCTCCATACATCTCTTTACCACCCCTCTTTAACACCTCTCCTTACATCTTTCTTTACTTTCTCTCCTTACCACCTCTCTTTACCACCTCTCCTTACCAGCTCTCCTTACATCTTTCTTTACCACCCCTCTTTACCACCCCTCTTTACATCTTCTTTACTTTCTCTCTTTACCACCCCTCTTTACCACCTCTCCTTACCAGCTCTCTTTACCAACTCTCTTTACCAACTCTCTTTACCACCTCTCCATACATCTCTTTACCAACTCTCTTTACCACCCCTCTTACCATCCCTCTTTACCATCTCTCCTTACATCTTTCTTTACTTTCTCTCCTTACCACCTCTCTTTACCACCTCTCCTTACCACCTCTCCTTACCAGCCCTCTTTACCACCTCTCCTTACCACCTCTCCTTACCAGCCCTCTTTACCACCTCTCCTTACCACCCCTCTTTACCACCTCTCCTTACCACCCCTCTTTACCACCCCTCTTTACCACCTCTCTTTACATCTTTCTTTACTTTCTCTCTTTACCAGCTCTCCTTACCACCTCTCCTTACATCTTTCTTAACCACCCCTCTTTACCACCCCTCTTAACCACCCCTCGTACCACCCCTCTTTACCAACTCTCCTTACATCTTTCTTTACTTTCTCTCTTTACCAGCTCTCCTTACCACCTCTCCTTACATCTTTCTTTACCACCCCTCTTACCACCCCTCTTTACCACCCCTCTTACCACCCCTCTTTACCACCTCTCCTTACCAGCTCTCTTTACCACATCTCTTTACCACCCCTCTTTACCACATCTCTTTACCACATCTCTTTACCACATCTCTTTACCACCCCTCTTTACCACATATATTTACCACCCCTCTTTACCACCTCTTTTTACCACCTCTCTTCACCACCTAACCTTACCACCTCTCCTACCACCACTCTTTATCACCCCTCTTTACCAACTCTCTTTACCACATATCCTTACCACCCATCTTTACCACCTCGCCTACCACCCCTCTTTATCACCCCTCTCCTACCATCCCTCTTTACCACCTCTCCTTACATCTTTCTTTACCACCTCTCCATACATCTCTTTACCACCCCTCCTTACCACCTCTCCTTACCACCCCTCTTTACCACCTCTCCTTACACCCCTCTTTACCACCCCTCTTTACATCTTTCTTTACTTTCTCTCTTTACCTGCTCTCCTTACCACCTCTCCTTACATCTTTCTTTACCACCCCTCTTTACCACCTCTCTTTACCACCCCTCTTACCACCCCTCTTTACCACCTCTCCTTACATCTTTCTCTCCTTACCACCTCTCTTTACCACCTCTCCTTACCAGCTCTCCTTACCACCCCTCCTTGCATCTTTCTTTACCACCCCTCTTTACCACCTCTCTTTACCACCCTCTTTACCACCTCTCCTTACCAGCTCTCCTTACCACCCCCCCTCCTTGCATCTTTCTTTACCACCCCTCTTTACCACCTCTCTTTACCACCTTTCTCTCTTTACCACCTCTCTCCTTACCAGCTCTCCTTACCACCCTCCTTGCATCTTTCTTTACCACCCCTCTTTACCACCTCTCTTACCACCCCTCTTTACCACCTCTCCTTACATCTTTCTTTTACTTTCTGTCTTTACCACCTCTCTTTACCACCTCTCCTTACCAGCTCTCCTTACCACCCCTCCTTGCATCTTTCTTTACCACCCCTCTTTACCACCTCTCTTTACCACCCCTCTTTACCACCTCTCCACCTTACATCTTTCTTTACTTTCTGTCTTTACCACCCCTCTTTACCACCTCTCCTTACATCTTTCTTTACCAGCTCTCCTTACCACCCCTCCTTACATCTTTCTTTACCACCCCTCTTTACCACCTCTCTTTACCACCCCTCTTTACCACCCCTCTTACCACCCCTCTTTACCACCCCTTTACCACCTCTCTTTACCCAACTCTCTTTACCACCTCTCCATACATCTCTTTACCACCTCTCTTTACCACCCCTCTTACCACCCCTCTTTACCACCTCTCCTTACATCTTTCTTTACTTTCTCTCCTTACCACCTCTCTTTACCACCTCTCCTTACCAGCTCTCCTTACCACCTCTCCTTACATCTTTCTTTACCACCCCTCTTTACCACCTCTCTTTACCACCTCTCCTTACATCTTTCTTTACCACCCCTCTTTACCACCTCTCTTTACCACCCCTCTTTACCACCCCTCTTTACATCTTCTTTACTTTCTCTCTTTACCACCCCTCTCTACCACCCCTCTTTACCACCCCTCTTTACCACCTCTCCTTACCAGCTCTCTTTACCAACTCTCTTTACCACCTCTCCATACATCTCTTTACCACCCCTCTTTACCACCTCTCCTTACATCTTTCTTTACTTTCTCTCCTTACCACCTCTCCTTACCAGCTCTCCTTACATCTTTCTTTACCACCTCTCTTTACCACCTCTCTTTACCACCTCTCTTTACCACCCCTCTTTACCACCCCTCTTACCACCCCTCTTAACATCTTCTTTACTTTCTCTCTTTACCACCCCTCTTTACCAACTCTCTTTACCAACTCTCTTTACCACCTCTCCATACATCTCTTTACCAACTCTCTTTACCACCCCTCTTACCACCCCTCTTTACCACCTCTCCTTACATCTTTCTTTACTTTCTCTCCTTACCACCTCTCTTTACCACCTCTCCTTACCAGCTCTCCTTACCACCTCTCCTTACCAGCTCTCTTTACCACCTCTCCTTACCACCTCTCCTTACCAGCCCTCTTTACCACCTCTCCTTACCACCTCTCCTTACCAGCCCTCTTTACCACCTCTCCTTACCACTCTCTTTACCATCCCTCTTTACCACCTCTCTTTACCACCCCTCTTTACAACCTCTCCTTACATCTTTCTTTACTTTCTCTCCTTACCAGCTCTCCTTACCAACCCTCTTTACCACCTCTCCTTACCACCTCTCTTTACCACTTCTCTTTACCACCTCTCTTTACCACCTCTTTTACCAGCCCTCTTTACCACCTCTCCTTACCACCTCTCCTTACCACCTCTCTTTACCACCTCTGATTAGCACCTCTCCTTACCACCTCTCCTTACCACCTATCCTTACCACCTCTCATTACCACCTCTCCTTACCACCTCTCATTACCACCTATCCTTACCACCTCTCATTACCACCTCTCATTACCACCTATCCTTACCACCTCTCATTACCACCTCTCATTACCACCTATCCTTACCACCTCTCATTACCACCTCTCTTTACCACCTCTCTTTACCACCTCTGATTACCACCTATCCTTACCACCTCTCATTACCACCTCTCATTACCACCTATCCTTACCACCTCTCCTTACCACCTCTCCTTACCACCTCTCTTTACCACCTCTGATTAGCACCTATCCTTACCACCTCTCCTTACCACCTCTCCTTACCACCTCTCTTTACCACCTCTTTTACCACCTCTGATTAGCACCTATCCTTACCACCTCTCATTACCACCTCTCATTACCACCTATCAGTCACCATCTCTCTACCTGTTTTCCCCCCTTTTCTCTCTCTCCCTCTCTTCCTGTGTTCCTCTATTTCTCTCCAGACAAGGTCAAAGGTTTTATTTTTATCCCCAATAACTCGAAAGTGTATCCTGTCGGTCTCTGACATGGAAAGACACTCTGAGTGTGAACAGCATGAGCAGACCTCCCAGAGGGCCACAGCAATTAAACTGAGAGCATAACCAGTTCCTGGACACACCAGCACCACGTCACCGCAACACAACCAGTCTCTAGACATACGGAACTATGACATCAATACAACACAACCAGTCTCTAGACATACAGAACTATGACATCAATACAACACAACCAGTCTCTAGACATACAGAACTATGACATCAATACAACACAACCTGTCTCTAGACATACGGAACTATGACATCAATACAACACACCCAGTCTCTAGACATACGGAACTATGACATCAATACAACACAACCAGTCTCTAGACATACAGAACTATGACATCAATACAACACACCCAGTCTCTAGACATACGGAACTATGACATCAATACAACACAACCAGTCTCTAGACATACAGAACTATGACATCAATACAACACAACCAGTCTCTAGACATACGGAACTATGACATCAATACAACACAACCAGTCTCTAGACATACAGAACTATGACATCAATACAACACAACCAGTCTCTAGACATACAGAACTATGACATCAATACAACACAACCTGTCTCTAGACATACGGAACTATGACATCAATACAACACACCCAGTCTCTAGACATACGGAACTATGACATCAATACAACACACCCAGTCTCTAGACATACGGAACTATGACATCAATACAACACAACCAGTCTCTAGACATACGGAACTATGACATCAATACAACACAACCAGTCTCTAGACATACAGAACTATGACATCAATACAACACAACCTGTCTCTAGACATACGGAACTATGACATCAATACAACACACCCAGTCTCTAGACATACGGAACTATGACATCAATACAACACACCCAGTCTCTAGACATACGGAACTATGACATCAATACAACACAACCAGTCTCTAGACATACGGAACTATGACATCAATACAACACAACCAGTCTCTAGACATACGGAACTATGACATCAATACAACACAACCAGTCTCTAGACATACGGAACTATGACATCAATACAACACAACCAGTCTCTAGACATACAGAACTATGACATCAATACAACACACCCAGTCTCTAGACATACGGAACTATGACATCAATACAACACAACCAGTCTCTAGACATACAGAACTATGACATCAATACAACACACCCAGTCTCTAGACATACGGAACTATGACATCAATACAACACAACCAGTCTCTAGACATACGGAACTATGACATCAATACAACACACCCAGTCTCTTGACACACAGAACTATGACATCAATACAACACACCCAGTCTCTAGACATACGGAACTATGACATCAATACAACACAACCAGTCTCTAGACGTACGGAACTATGACATCAATACAACACACCCAGTCTCTAGACATACGGAACTATGACATCAATACAACACAACCAGTCTCTAGACATACGGAACTATGACATCAATACAACACAACCAGTCTCTAGACATACGGAACTATGACATCAATACAACACACCCAGTCTCTAGACATACGGAACTATGACATCAATACAACACAACCAGTCTCTAGACATACAGAACTATGACATCAATACAACACAACCAGTCTCTAGACATACGGAACTATGACATCAATACAACACAACCAGTCTCTAGACATACGGAACTATGACATCAATACAACACACCCAGTCTCTAGACATACGGAACTATGACATCAATACAACACAACCAGTCTCTAGACATACGGAACTATGACATCAATACAACACACCCAGTCTCTTGACACACAGAACTATGACATCAATACAACACACCCAGTCTCTAGACATACGGAACTATGACATCAATACAACACACCCAGTCTCTTGACACACAGAACTATGACATCACCAAAACACAGCCAGTCCCTAGACACACAGAACTATGATGTTACCACAACACAGCCAGTCCCTACACATAACTATGATGTTACCACAACACAGCCAGTCCCTACACAGAACTATGATGTCGCCACAACACAGCCAGTCCCTACACAGAACTATGAGGTCGCCACAACACAGCCTATCCCTAGACTCACAGAAGTATGACATCATAGAAACCGTGGAACAAACAACAACAGTAATGAACCACATCCCCTGGGCTGAAACACCTGACAGCCTTTAGACAGGTGAGAGAGGGAGTTAAGGTTGAGGCAGACACACACACACACACACACACACACTCAAATCCTTGAAGACACTGTTGCTATGCAACACTGCCACAAAACAGCAATCATGTTTGTTTCCAGGTTTGGAAAACGTACCAAAACATTTAACAAAATAAGAACAATTACGAAGCGCATCTTATTATTCAGTGGTGTAATTTCCCCTCCAATTAAAACCAAATCAACGAAAGGCTTCCATCTTTCTAAGGAAGCCATAGAGAGACATGTTTAACAGCATCTTAAAACAGACCACTGGTGTGAAAAGCTGCCAGACAATATAACCCTGTCCCAAGCACTGAGAGAGAGAGAAGGGGGGGAGACTCTGCTCCGAATAAATGGACAGGGAATGAAAAGCAGGATAGAAATGCTTTTACATTTGTTCGGATCAATGTGGGGGTGAAGAATTGATTTTCTGTTGGAGCCTCAGACACTATTTGTCAAGATGGCGTCTTATAAGTGATGCGCTTTTATATGTGATGCCCCAGCAATAACCCTAACTGTGGCTGTTAGTGAAAGTGGAGGATACACTTAACAGACTGACCCCTTGGTATGGTTTCTCGAGGTCCCGTTGTTATGGTTTTTCTTGATTTAGGGTCGTTCCTCGGTAACTAACCCGAATTCTCCAGGGAAATCAATGATGGGAAAGTATCACCTAAATGATGAGTGGATATTATCATCAGCGTATCTAAGGGCCGAGGAAGAGGGCTGTCAGGGTGTTCTGCTGTGACATCATTCAGCTAATATCCCATCATGCCTTTCAATACACCAATCAAAATAAAGGTACATCAATGAGCATAAAAAATACAGCTCATTCAAAACAAAATGACAGATCCCTTATTGAATACAAGGTAGAGCGACAGCGTGAGAAAAAAGCACATTTCAGACGCAACACATAGTGCTTTACAAAAAAATAGGAACAAAACCCACGAACAATAAAAGCTGAAATGTTTACCACACAACAAACATAGGACAAAAACCAAAAAGAATGACACAAACTGAACGACTAAAAAGACCCCTGAGGAAAATAATAAGAAATAGGTTAGGTGTCTATCCAGGGACAGAGAAAGCCCTCCATACAGAAAGAAAGATGTTAGGTGTCTATCCAGGGACAGAGAAAGCCCTCCATATAGAGAGAAATAGGTTAGGTGTCTATCCAGGGACAGAGAAAGCCCTCCATATAGAGAGAAATAGGTTAGGTGTCTATCCAGGGACAGAGAAATCCCTCCATACAGAGATAAATAGGTTAGGTGTCTATCCAGGGACAGATAAAGCCCTCCATATAGAGATAAATAGGTTAGGTGTCTATCCAGGGACAGATAAAGCCCTCCATACAGAGATAAATAGGTTAGGTGTCTATCCAGGGACAGAGAAAGCCCTCCATATAGAGATAAATAGGTTAGGTGTCTATCCAGGGACAGAGAAAGCCCTCCATACAGAGAGAAAGATGTTAGGTATCTATCCAGGGACAGAGAAATCCCTCCATACAGAGATAAATAGGTTAGGTGTCTATCCAGGGACAGAGAAATCCCTCCATACAGAGATAAATAGGTTAGGTGTCTATCCAGGGACAGAGAAAGCCCTCCATACAGAGATAAATAGGTTAGGTGTCTATCCAGGGACAGAGAAAGCCCTCCATACAGAGAGAAATAGGTTAGGTGTCTATCCAGGGACAGAGAAATCCCTCCATACAGAGAGAAATAGGTTAGGTGTCTATCCAGGGACAGAGAAAGCCCTCCATACAGAGAGAAATAGGTTAGGTGTCTATCCAGGGACAGAGAAAGCCCTCCATACAGAGAGAATGAGGTTTGGTATCTATCCAGGGACAGAGAAAGCCCTCCATACAGAGAGAATGAGGTTTGGTATCTATCCAGGGACAGATAAAGCCCTCCATACAGAGAGAAATAGGTTAGGTGTCTATCCAGGGACAGAGAAAGCCCTCCATACAGAGAGAATGAGGTTTGGTGTCTATCCAGGGACAGATAAAGCCCTCCATACAGAGAGAAATAGGTTAGGTGTCTATCCAGGGACAGATAAAGCCCTCCATACAGAGAGAAATAGGTTAGGTGTCTATCCAGGGACAGAGAAAGCCCTCCATACAGAGAGAAATAGGTTAGGTGTCTATCCAGGGACAGAGAAAGCCCTCCATACAGAGAGAATGAGGTTTGGTATCTATCCAGGGACAGAGAAAGCCCTCCATACAGAGAGAAATAGGTTAGGTGTCTATCCAGGGACAGAGAAAGCCCTCCATACAGAGAGAAATAGGTTAGGTATCTATCCAGGGACAGATAAAGCCCTCCATACAGAGAGAAATAGGTTAGGTGTCTATCCAGGGACAGATAAAGCCCTCCATACAGAGAGAAAGAGGTTAGGTATCTATCCAGGGACAGAGAAATCCCTCCATACAGAGATAAATAGGTTAGGTGTCTATCCAGGGACAGAGAAAGCCCTCCATACAGAGAGAATGAGGTTTGGTATCTATCCAGGGACAGAGAAAGCCCTCCATACAGAGAGAAATAGGTTAGGTGTCTATCCAGGGACAGAGAAAGCCCTCCATACAGAGAGAAATAGGTTAGGTGTCTATCCAGGGACAGAGAAAGCCCTCCATACAGAGAGAAATAGGTTAGGTGTCTATCCAGGGACAGAGAAAGCCCTCCATACAGAGAGAAATAGGTTAGGTGTCTATCCAGGGACAGAGAAAGCCCTCCATACAGAGATAAATAGGTTAGGTGTCTATCCAGGGACAGAGAAAGCCCTCCATACAGAGATAAATAGGTTAGGTGTCTATCCAGGGACAGAGAAAGCCCTCCATACAGAGATAAATAGGTTAGGTGTCTATCCAGGGACAGAGAAAGCCCTCCATACAGAGATAAAGAGAGACAGATTTCCAGTGGTGAGAGTGTTAGATAAACCTTAAACATGCGACAGATTGCCTGCCACCCACATACAAACACACACATACATACTGTACACACACACACACACACACACACACACACACACACACACACCAATCCCATGAAGCAGGCTGGTTGCCCCTGGCAGCAGTACTAGTAATGGCCCTAAGGAGTGGAAACATGGTGGCAAACAATGGAAACAGTCACACTAAAAACACCTGTCTTGGCTGGAAAAGTGACCACACACACATACACTCATTACATGTACATGTACATAAACACACATAAACATACAGACACACACACATACACTCATTACATGTACATGTACATAAACACACATAAACACACATAAACATACAGACACACACGCATGGCACTTGGTAATACAAACACAAAAAGGGTGGCAGGTATCCCAGCGATTAGAGAGTTGGGCCAGTAACCAAAAGGTTAAAAGTTTGTATCCCAGAGCCGACAAATCTGTCTATGTGCCCTTGAGCATGGCCTTCAACCCTAAATATTCCAGGATCCTATACCACCACCATCCTCCCCCGGTACCCCCACCATCCTCCCCCTTGTACCCCCACCATCCTCCTCTTGTACCTCTCCACCAGCCTCCCCCGGTACCCCCACCATCCTCCCCCGGTACCCCCACCATCCTCCCCCTTGTACCCCCACCATCCTCCTCCTGTACCCCCACCATCCTCCCCTGTACCCCCACCATCTTCCTCCTGTACCCTCACCATCCTCCTCCGGTACCCCCACCACCCTCCTCCTGTAAACCCACCATCCTCCTCCTGTACCCCCAACATCCTCCTCCTGTACCCCCGCCATCCTCCTCTTGTACCCCTGCCATCCTCCTCCTGTACCCCCACCATCATCCTCCTGTACCACCCCCCTGTACCCCCACCATGCTCCTCCTGTAACCCCCACCATCCTCCTCCTGTACCCCCACCATCCTCCTCCTGTACCCCCACCATCCTCCACCTGTACCCCCACCATCCTCCACCTGTACCCCCACCATCCTCCTCCTGTACCCCCACCATCCTCCTCCTGTACACCCACCATCTCCTCCTGTACCCCCACCATCCTCCCCCGTACCCCCACCATCCTCCCCCCATACCCCCACCATCCTCCTCCTGTACCCCTCCACCATCCTCCCCTGTACCCCCACCATCCTCCTCCTGTACCCCCACCATCCTCCTCCTGTACCCCCCATCCTCCCCCGCCCCCACCATCCTCCTCCTGTACCCCCCACCATCCTCCTCCTGTACCCCTCCACCATCCTCCCACTCCTCCTCCTCCTCCCCTTTACCCCCACCATCCTCCCCTGTACCCCCACCATCCTCCTCCTGTACCCCATCCCCACCCCCACCATCCTCCTCCTGTACCCCCACCATCCTCCCCTCCTCCTGTACCCCCCCATCCCCCCTGTACCCCCACCATCCTCCTCCTTTACCCCTCCCCCTGTACCATCCTCCTCCTGTACCCCCCACCATCCTCCTCCTGTACCCCCACCATCCCCTCCCCCACCATCCTCCCCCCCCCCCCCCACCATCCTCCTCCTGTACCCCCCACCATCCTCCCCCTGTACCCCCCACCATCCTCCCCCTTACCCCCACCATCTCCTCCTGTACCCCCACCATCCTCCTCCTGTACCCCACCCCCTCCCCTGTACCCCCACCATCCTCCTCCTGTACCCCACCATCCTCCCCTGTACCCCCACCATCCTCCCCTGTACCCCCCATCTCCTCCTGTACCCCCACCATCCTCCTCCTGTACCCTCCACCATCCTCCCACTGTACCCCCACCATCTCCTCCTGTACCCCCACCATCCTCCCCTGTACCCCTCCACCATCCTCCCCCACTGTACCCCCCACCATCCTCCTCCTGTACCCCCACCATCCTCCTCCTGTACCCCTCCACCATCCTCCCCTGTACCCCCACCATCTCCTCCCTGTACCCCCACCATCCTCCTCCTGTACCCCCCACCATCCTCCCCCTGTACCCCCACCATCCTCCCCTTTACCCCCACCATCCTCCCCTTGTACCCCCACCATCCTCCTCCTGTACCCCCCCATCCCCCCCTGTACCCCCACCATCCTCCTCCTGTACCCCCCACCATCCTCCCCAGAGAGGAACCATCCTCCCCCCCTGTACCCCCACCATCTCCTCCTGTACCCCCACCATCCTCCTCCTGTACCCCCACCATCCTCCTCCTGTTCCCCACACCACTACAACAACCATAAGCACTTAATCTATGGTAGAATTGTTGTCCGTGACACTGACAGAGAGGAAAAATGAATTTCATGACCCGGGTGGTAACAGCAGAAATCATAACTTTTTACACCAATAAAATGTTCCATTCCAAGTCTGTGCTGAGTCAAAGGGGATTGTGTGATACACAACAAACAATTCAGCTCTGTATTAACAATGATGACAGCAAGAGAGAGAGAGAGAGTAGAGTGAGAAGTAGAGAATAGGGAGTGGAGTAGAGAGAGGTAGAGAGAGAGATGTAGAGAGAGAGAGATGTAGAGGTAGAGAGAGGTAGAGAGAGAGAGGTAGAGAGGTAGAGAGAGAGATGTAGAGAGAGAGATGTAGAGGTAGAGAGAGAGGTAGAGAGGTAGAGAGAGAGGTAGAGAGAGAGTTAGAGAGGTAGAGAGGTAGAGAGAGAGAGGTAGAGAGAGATGTAGAGGTAGAGAGAGATGTAGAGAGGTAGAGAGAGATGTAGAGAGAGGTAGAGAGGTAGAGAGAGAGAGAGAGGTAGAGAGGTAGAGAGAGAGAGAGAGAGAGGTAGAGAGAGTAGAGGTAGAGAGAGAGGTAGAGAGAGAGAGAGAGAGAGAGAGAGAGAGGTAGAGAGAGAGGTAGAGAGAGAGGTAGAGAGAGAGAGTAGAGAGAGAGATGAGAGGGTAGAGAGAGAGGTAGAGAGAGGTAGAGAGAGAGGTAGAGAGAGAGAGAGAGAGAGAGAGGTAGAGAGAGAGAAAAAGAGAGAGAGGTAGAGAGAGGTAGAGAGAGGTAGAGAGAGGTAGAGAGAGACGAGAAGAGAGGTAGAGAGAGGTAGAGAGAGAGAGTAGAGGTAGAGAGAGAGAGGTAGAGAGAGAGAGAGAGGTAGAGAGAGAGAGAGAGAGAGGTAGAGAGAGAGGAGAGAGAGAGGTAGAGAGAGAGGTAGAGAGAGAGGAGGTAGAGAGAGTAGAGAGAGAGAGGTAGAGAGAGAGGTAGAGAGAGAGAGAGAGAGGTAGAGAGAGAGAGAGGTAGAGAGAGAGGTAAAAGGAGAGAGAGGTAGAGAGAGGTAGAGAGAGGTAAAGAGGTAGAGAGAGGTAGAGAGAGAGTAAAGAGGTAGAGAGAGAGAGAGAGAGAGAGAAAGGAGAGAGAGAGAAAAGGAGAGGGAGGTAGAGAGAGAGAGAGGTAGAGAGAGTAGAGAGAGGTGAGAGAGGTGGAGAGAGGTGAGAGAGAGAGGTAGAGAGAGGAGAGAGAGGTAGAGAGAGGTAGAGAGAGGTAGAGAGAG